>NC_085137.1:429340194-429391164 GCF_035046485.1 Aedes albopictus
TATAAGGGGCCAGTTAGCCTTGTGGATAAGGCTTTAGATCGCCAATCCGGAGACGGCGGACTCGGTTCCCTTTCCAGTCGTGAGCTTTTCCCGACTTCCTTGTGCATAATGTATCATTGTGCTTGCCTCACAATATACGAATTCATGCAATGCCAATTAAAGAAAGCCCATCAATTGATAAATGTGGCAGGGCTCTAAGAACACTAAGTTGAAGAGAGGCAAGCCATGTTCCAGGGGTCCGTAGGGTCACAAAGAAGAAGCATGTGGCTCAACATATTAAACAGAAAAGAAAACCACCAGAAAACTTTAAAAGTGGACGACGTGCAAATCGAAAAACCAAGAAAATCAGAAAACCAAATTATTAGAGAATCAGGAAACTAAAAATAAAACAATAAAACAAGAAATCTTTCAAACAAAATAACAGAAGCATAGATGCAAGAAGATCAGGAGGTCAGAAAAGCATAGGTAACTAGAGAAATCAAAGCAGAAGGAAATAATAAAAAAAGTCGAACCGACAATAAGAGTACAAGATCAGAAAATCGAAAGATAAAATATAGAAGACAAGAACACCTGAAACCAAAAGACGAACAGCCTAGAAGACTACATTAGACAAGCACTCAAAATAACAGAAAATCAAACGTAGGAGACTAAATTACAAAATACTAGAATATAAGAAGATAAAAGAACCAGAAGACAAAAAGACTAGAATATTTAAAAAAAACAAAAAAATCAATGAAAACTAGAATATAAAATAAACAACAAAAACAGAAAATCAAGAGACTATAACATCGAGTCATCGGAATAGCATTTGGTTGGAATAAAAAAAACTAAAAGACCGAAAGATGAAATAAAGACATGAGAGGAATTCCACGGAGTCATGTCAGTCGATTCTGAGCGACCATTTCAAAAATATCTGAAACCTTGCACAGTTTTTCAATTTCATCTAAATCGCCATTTTTCGATTTCAAACCTTCATATTCACTCACGACTAACTTTTCAAAAGGGTGTATGTGAAAATAGTTCAAAAATATTCTAAAAGCTGTACAGCAAAAACGGATTGTTCGATTGTTATGAATTTTTCAGCATAGTTAGATAACTAAATGATGATTCCTTAGAAAATATACACTGTAAAAAAAATCTTTTTTTACTTTAAAAAAATTTGATCTTTGTCACAAAAACTCAAATATCTCAAAACCCTATCTTTTTATCAACGTAAATTTTTTAGGGGAAATGGCCCATTATATCAGCTATCTACCATAAAATTTTGGTGATGGTAAACTGATAAACAAAAAAGTTACGACATTTCAAACATTTCACAATTTTTACATTTAGTAACAAAAAAAATAAATTTTCTGTGTAAATTATTTCGAGAATTATATTTTGATGCTGATTTTATTGTAAAGGCTACAGCCTGAATTAAACAAGTTGTTTTCATGATATTTTTGTTTGATTATTCATAATTTCTATAGTATCTATTTGAAACTTAGACGCGATCCAGTGTTGTGATCAAAAATATTGAGAGTGTCATACTTTTTATTGTACGTGACTGTTGAAAAAATCCCTTGATAGTGTTGAAAAGCTGTTGAATATAAGAAAAATGGAAATCAACTTATTTTTAAGACGAAAGCTGTATAATAAAAGTTTTATATACGCGTATACGTCTAATTTATCTGCAAAAAAAATTACCTCTTAGAGAACAGACTTTATGATCGGAAGAATGCGAGTAACTTCAACAACAACAAATGCATGAGAGGTACATACCACAGACAAACAGACGAAACGCCTAGAACAATTTTCGTGAAAATCCTTCGTCCAGTTCACACTACCACCACCTGGTGGAAATATTTCACGAAACACTGCGTTGTGTAATATCGTCATCAGAAGGCGCTAGTGTGAAACGTCAAACGCAAAGAAAAGCGATGGGCACTCTTCTGGTTATAAAAGCCACAACCAAGATTCAAAATGATCGTTAAAGGCGTGGTCAATGAAAATTTCGTCAGTGTTACGTTTGTTTGTCTGTATACATACCATGACAATGCTCACGAAAAAGCAAAAAAATACTACCGCTATGGATATTAAAAATTTTATAGTAAATTTTTTCTTCAGCCAAGCAAACAACACCAAACTAGTCAGTTAAAACTAATAAGTGTTTTTGTTCATTATAATCTAACGAACCACATGAACAGTCGCTTTCTCAAAGGCCTTCAACTCAACGCTCTCTTGTAGACCGTTTGATGAAAAAAATGTTCAAAAGAGTTACGAAATATTACTTTCAAGGATCGACTGAAATTCTTAACTTTGAACTTTTAGTGGCTACGCAGTCTTTATTCTTGAAACGGGTTTATTATCTACCCAACGTTTCGGCACTTAGGGATGGTGCCTTCATCAGGGGGAACTGGAATTTAGTTAGTTGATTATTTGTATCTTAACTAGTTTTGTTTGACTTACAATAATGTTCTCGTTTCGTCTCTCGTGTTTCGGCTAACTTTAACTGTCCTGACTCTAATTGTTTGGTACATGCTATGGGGTAGATTTGTCTGGTTAGTTATTTTAAATTTTACATGTCACTTTTTGTCTATAAATTAATTAATTCTTACACTCAATAACACTTCGGTGAACTTATGTGGACTTTTTGCTAATGGCGCAATTCTTCTTATTATCTATTAGTCTATTTTTAAATGGTGGTCTTGATGCCCTATCTGCATATTGTCATTCTTCGGTGGTCTGCGATTTCTTACTAGATTTGTCTCGTCGATAGATAGTCTTGATGTCGTGCAACAAACCAGCATATGTCGTATTGAGTCCATCAGTGTCTGTCCGTTTGTTCATCGTTTTATCTGTGTTAGTGATGTGGCACATTTCAAGAAATGGGAGTGTGGAAGGTTTATGGCTATGGTCTATAATATTGGTGTGGTCAAGTTGAAATCTGTGGTTCTGTGTTATACAATGTTCTATTAGGGCTGTGGTGGTTTCTATTAGTGCTATTTGGGCTTCATTTGTGTGTGTATGTTCTTCATCGTTCATCAATTTGTCAAGTTTGTTTACATTAGCTCTATGTCCAGTTAATCGTTTTCGCAAATTGTTCCTCGTCATACCGATCCCGGGCAAAGTTCAAGTACTGACGATCAAAATGTGATATTCGTTTGTTTGAGATAAGAGGTAAAAGTACTGAAAATAATAGCAAAAATTTGTTCTTGAACCATCTAGCCAATAGCAAAATTTGATATTTGAAGATCAATCAAATAGCTCACTGCTATTGGTTAGATCTTGCCAAGAGCTAAATGTGCTATGATGATGATGTTCCAGGAGTAAAATTGAGATATTATTTTCAGTACTTTTACCTCTTATCTCAAACAAACAAATATCACTTTTTGATCTCCATATCAAAATATGCTATTATTGAGTTTTTTTCCTCTGCTCGGGATGTAACATGCATCACAATCGTTACAAGGTATTTTATATATAATGTTACTAATTTCGTCTTTTTTTACAGGGAATTTGATTTTGGAGTGGAGGTTTTTGACAGTTCTGTGTTGTCGTGTGGCGATAGTGATCTCTGGGTAATCCTTAGACAGAATTTTTGTGACACGGTCGGAGAGAGATGGGACGTATGGAATGGAACGATAAATTGGTTGCTGTGTTGTGCTTACTGTTTGGTTTTGCCTATGTGGAGTTTCGGTTTCATCTTCGGTGCCGTGCGTGGGATGCCTCATCGGATTGGTGAGTTCCCCCTGATGAAGGCACCATCCCTAAGTGCCGAAACGTTGGGTAGATAATAAACCCGTTTCAAGAATAAAGACTGCGTAGCCACTAAAAGTTCAGAGTTACGAAATCTCACCGAAAGCACCATAGATAAACTAAAAGAGACTGGTTATGCCCAAATGTCCACATTGAATACAAATTTACGCATTTGCACGTCCTGCCGTCTAGACTTTGACAAACGAGCCATCTGTATATCATCGGTAAAGCAGGGCGCAGGAAGTTCGAAAACGACAACAACTGAGAAATTGCCAGAAGTGCTAAGTGCAGAGAGTCATGCCACCGTACCATCAGCGACATCTGTTTAAACAATTTAATCACGCCCCTTTTCAAAAATGCTTTGAAATATACTTCAACATCTATACCCATTTCAATATTTTGAACATTGCAAAACACACTTTCAACATTCATCTTGAAGAAGAGGGAAAACACTTGTCCTCAAATGTAACAGCAAATTAATGAATAAACGACTAATGCGCGGAGGGCGTGATAAAATCGGAACATCACTGTACATATAATATACATAATCTATATATATAAAAATGAGTTTAAATTTCCTTTGAGGCAACAAAACTCAAGAACGGGTGGACCGATCAGCATGACCCTTGCACGGTTCGATTCGTATTCGTGGTGGCTGTGTTTATATGCAGAAAAAGTTACGAAAATCATTTATAAAGATATAAAAATTGTGAAAATACTGATTTTTTGTGAGCCGGGAACAAATTCAGCATGATCAAAATTTAATCAATCTAGAGTGCAGTAACGTTATGAGCTCAACAGTTGTCAAACCACCACAGCTTGGCAAGACAACGTTTGCCGGGACAGCTAGTACATAATAAAAACAGCTTGTTTTACTCACGCAAGGCCATTAACAATAAAATCAGCATCAAACTGCAATTTCCGGCCGAAATTAATTTACACTAAAAAAAAATTATTACTAAATGTGAAAATTGTGAAATGTTTTAATTGTCATAACTTTTTTGTTTATTAGTTTATCATCACCAAATTTTTATGGTAGATTGCTAATACGATGGACCGTTTTCCCTAAAAAATTACGTTGGTAACAAGATAAGGTTTTGAGTTATTTGAGTTTTTGTGACAAAAATGATATTTTTTAATGTTAAAAAAAGATTTTTTTTTCACAGTGTATATTTTCTTAGGAATCACCATTTAGTTATCTAACTTTGCTGAACAATAAAATCAGCATCAAACTGCGATTTCTGACCGAAATAATTTACACAGAAAAAAATATTTACCAAATGTGAAAATTGTGGAATGTTTGAAATGTTATAACTTTTTTGTTTATTAGTTTACCATCACCAAATTTTTATGGTAGATTGCTAATACAATGGACCGTCTTCCATAAAAAAATTACGTTGGTAAAAAGATAGGGTTTTGAGATATTTGAGTTTTTGTGATAAAAATGATATTTTTTAATGTTAAAAAAGATGTTTTTCACAGTTTATATTTTCTTAGGAATCACCATTTAGTTATCTAACTTTGCTGAAAAACTCATAGCAATCGAACGAACCATTTTGGCTGTGCAGATTTTTGAATATTTTCGAACCATTTTCACATACACCCTTTTGAAAAGTTAGTCGTGATTCAAAATAAAAATTTGATATCGAAAAATGGCGATTTAGATGGAACTGAAAAACTGTACAAAGTTTCAGTTCAATAGAAAATCATGAATTAAAAAAATTCCTTAATTTTGATGCTGTTGCTTGGAATCGCTCATGAATAATAATGGATGAAAGAAAAAAAGAGAAAATTCGTAGATGACCAGAAAAACAAAATATCAGAAAATTTTATGACTGAAACATTAAAGGATCAGAAGTCGAAGGCCAGAAGTTCAGAGTTGCAAAACAAAGTAAGGTTGATACAAATTTCATTTTGATTTTTTGTCTCCCCTCACTTATTTTTTTTTTTTTTGCATTTTGAATCACGTCTTACTTGAACGGCTTTACAAATTCGATGAGATTTTAATACTTTTCAGATTAAATGCTTTATTATCTTCATCACCTCCTCAAAAGGGTGGTGGGGTAAAAATGAAACAAAGAGCAGAGAACCAGAAGACAAAATAAATCATGAATTCAGAAAACAAGGTAAACTTAAAGACGAGCATATTGTTAGATCAATATAAAGTGGCCATAACACTGGCAGACACATGACCAGAAGACTAGAAAACCTAAAAAATAGAAGACTAGAATAGATAAAAAAAAAACACAAAAACATAGAATCCTGGAAAAAAAATTAACATCAAAACCAAAAGATCACAAGACAGATTATCGAGAAACCAAATGATCCCGGAATTTAGAGAAACCAGAAGACCAAAAACAGGTAAAAAAAAGTAAACGACCAGAGGAAAAGACGACACGTATGACAAGAAACCAAACGACCTTCAAATTAATTGAACAGAAGATCAGGAAATTCAAAAAAAAAAAATAAACTAGACAACAAGCCAAAAGTAGAAGACAAAACATTAAACAAATAGAAAAAAAAATATTCGAAGAGAATCAAATAAGGATGAAGGAGTCAAGAAATCCAAAAAACCAAAAGACCAAACCAAAAACTTAAACATAAGAATAAAAGGAAACCAGAAACGTAAAGATAATAAGAAAAACAAAAACTAGAAAAAAGGGTTTCAACCAGTTAGACAAGAAGCCTAGCAGATTGGAATACCAGATGACTAGAATAAGATAAACCATTTAAGACAACCAGACCAAATGTTCAGTATCAGTAGTTCATAAAACTAGTTGGACATCAATATGACTCAGACAGGCTCGCTGATCGTGAACTACGCTGTCGTAATGCGCCAAGCGTAACATCTTAACGGAGTTAAAGATAAAAAAATGATAATAACGGGCGCAAAGACTAGAAGAGTACAATACACGAATATCAAGAAATCTGAATACCCAAAAACTATTTAAACAGAAGATCATAAAATTTAGAAACTAGAAGACGAACGAACATAGAACAGTAGGAGAATAAAAATTAAAAAAAACACAGAAAATATGAAAAAATCTAAAAAAAATAAACTTAGAAAACAAAGAACCAGAAAATGGTTTTACCAAAACCTCAAAAACAAGAATACCGTGAAACCAGAAAATTAAACGACAAGAAAACAAAAAGATTAAAACATAAAAAAGAAAAAGAAAGCTAGTCTAGGTATATACCAGCCAATACCAGATAACTAGAATAAAATAAGGGCCAAAAGCAACCCGACACACCCGAACAGAAACAAAAAAAATCAATCAGACTAGTATAATTAAGTATCTATAGTTCAGAAGACTGAAAACATGAACAATTTAGGACCTGCAAGCTCAAAACAGAAAACCGAAAGACCACGAAACAGATGAACTGAAAATCAAACGACCAAAAGACCATTTATTTTTATCCAGAAGATAAAAAAGAAGAAGACAGAAATCAAAAAAAGGAAACTATAAGAAAAACAAAGAACCAGAGCAACAGGAGTATAAAAACCAGAAAAGCAAAATTGGAATTATAAATAAAATCATAAGGAAATATGAAAATTGAAGAAAATACTAAGAAAAACCGACCAGAAGATCAAAACTACAAAAAAAAAACAAAAAAAAAAGAAAACAGAAAAGCAGTAACTAAGAACAAAAAAAAATAAAGACCAGAGGAAAAAAAGAGGATCAAAAACAAAAAACCCGAAAAGTTATAAATCAGAAGTTTAAATAAAAGAACATGAGGAGGCCAAAAATCCTATCGCAAAAAAACAGAAGATTAGAAAAAATAATTTTCATAAAAAACTAAAACGAAGGAATCCAAGAGAGAAACAAAGCAACCGGATAACAGGAATCGAGAAAACCAGAAAACCAAAAGACCATACTAAATTTTAGAAAATGACCAAATACCAGGACACTAGAAAATAAAACTACACAAATGCAAGAAAATAAAAAGAACGAATAGTGAAAGAGAAGAGAGCTTGATCCAGGTGGAATACCAGATTACTAGAAAAGGACTAGCTGACTGAAAAACCTTAAAAATTCATGACAGGAAAACGCAAAACAGATAAAAATCAACTGATCACAAAACAGAACAACTGAAAATCATATTACTGAAAGACAAAAAAATAAAAAAAATCTAGAAGAAAAGATGGCAAAAAATGATTAGATCAGAAATACAAAAACACAAGAAAACTAGAAGATCAGAAAACCAGAACATAAGAATATCAGAATCCAAGAAGACAAGGCGGTACGAAGACATACCGAAGAATATCAGAATATCAGGGAAACAAACAAAAAGAAACAGTAAAGAGTAACTAAGAATAATAGAAAAGATAAATCAACGAATACAAATAAATCAGAAGGTGAAATAGAAGAACAGCAGGAAACCAAAAATTTAAACTAAAGCCAGAAGATGAAAAAAAATAACATTGAAAAAGAAGGAATCTAAAACAGATACAAACAAACCAGAATAACATGAGTTGAGAAAATAAAAAATCCATACAAAAACAGGAAATACGAATACCAAGAAACCAGAAATCCAATCCAAACCCAATCCAAATAAATTCCAAATCCAATCCAAATCCAATCCAAATCCAATCCAAATCCAATCCAAATCCAATCCAAATCCAATCCAAATCCAATCCAAATCCAATCAAAATCCAATCCAAATCCAATCCAAATCCAATCCAAATCCAATCCAAATCCAATCCAAATCCAATCCAAATAAAATCCAAATCCAATCCAAATCCAATCCAAATCCAATCCAAATCCAATCCAAATCCAATCCAAATCCAATCCAAATCCAATCCAAATCCAATCCAAATCCAATCCAAATCCAATCCAAATCCAATCCAAATCCAATCCAAATCCAATCCAAATCCAATCCAAATCCAATCCAAATCCAATCCAAATCCAATCCAAATCCAATCCAAATCCAATCCAAATCCAATCCAAATCCAATCCAAATCCAATCCAAATCCAATCCAAATCCAATCCAAATCCAATCCAAATCCAATCCAAATCCAATCCAAATCCAATCCAAATCCAATCCAAATCCAATCCAAATCCAATCCAAATCCAATCCAAATCCAATCCAAATCCAATCCAAATCCAATCCAAATCCAATCCAAATCCAATCCAAATCCAATCCAAATCCAATCCAAATCCAATCCAAATCCAATCCAAATCCAATCTCAAATCCAATCCAAATCCAAATCCAAATCCAATCCAATCCAAATCCAATCCAAATCCAATCCAAATCCAATCCAAATCCAATCCAAATCCAATCCAAATCCAATCCAAATCCAATCCAAATCCAATCCAAATCCAATCCAAATCCAATCCAAATCCAATCCAAATCCAATCCAAATCCAATCCAAATCCAATCCAAATCCAATCCAAATCCAATCCAAATCCAATCCAAATCCAATCCAAATCCAAATCCAATCCAAATCCAATCCAAATCCATCCAAATCCAATCCAAATCCAATCCAAATCCAATCCAAATCCAATCCAAATCCAATCCAAATCCAATCCAAATCCAATCCAAATCCAATCCAAATCCAATCCAAATCCAATCCAAATCCAATCCAAATCCAATCCAAATCCAATCCAAATCCAATCCAAATCCAATCCAAATCCAATCCAAATCCAATCCAAATCCAATCCAAATCCAATCCAAATCCAATCCAAATCCAAATCCAATCCAAATCCAATCCAAATCCAATCCAAATCCAATCCAAATCCAATCCAAATCCAATCCAAATCCAATCCAAATCCAATCCAAATCCAATCCAAATCCAATCCAAATCCAATCCAAATCCAATCCAAATCCAATCCAAATCCAATCCAAATCCAATCCAAATCCAATCCAAATCCAATCCAAATCCAATCCAAATCCAATCCAAATCCAAATCCAATCCAAATCCAATCCAAATCCAATCCAAATCCAATCCAAATCCAATCCAAATCCAATCCAAATCCAATCCAAATCCAATCCAAATCCAATCCAAATCCAATCCAAATCCAATCCAAATCCAATCCAAATCCAATCCAAATCCAATCCAAATCCAATCCAAATCCAATCCAAATCCAATCCAAATCCAATCCAAATCCAATCCAAATCCAAATCCAATCCAAATCCAATCCAAATCCAATCCAAATCCAATCCAAATCCAATCCAAATCCAATCCAAATCCAATCCAAATCCAATCCAAATCCAATCCAAATCCAATCCAAATCCAATCCAAATCCAATCCAAATCCAATCCAAATCCAATCCAAATCCAATCCAAATCCAATCCAAATCCAATCCAAATCCAATCCAAATCCAATCCAAATCCAATCCAAATCCAATCCAAATCCAAATCCAATCCAAATCCAATCCAAATCCAATCCAAATCCAATCCAAATCCAATCCAAATCCAATCCAAATCCAATCCAAATCCAATCCAAATCCAATCCAAATCCAATCCAAATCCAATTCAAATCCAATCCAAATCCAATCCAAATTCAATCCAAATCCAATCCAAATCCAATCCAAATCCAATCCAAATCCAATCCAAATCCAATCCAAATCCAATCCAAATCCAATCCAAATCCAATCCAAATCCAATTCAAATCCAATCCAAATCCAATCCAAATTCAATCCAAATCCAATCCAAATCCAATCCAGAAGATCAGAATATTTGTAGTTGTGTTGTGTAGTTTGTAGTTGAAAAAAGATAAAATAAAAAAGCAACACACCGTCAGAATAAAAAAATACTAGAAGAAAAAATTATCCAGAAGACTAGAAAAATAAGAAAGTAAAACTAACAAGGAGGTCATGAAACAGAAAAACCACAGTACCATTAGACCAGAAAATCTACCAGTAGAACAAAAAACTGGTAATAAAAAAGCAAACGACCAGACGAAAAGACATGTATGACAAGAAACCGAACGACCTTCACATTAATTAAACAGAAGATCAGAAATAAAAAAAAATAGACAGCAATCTAAAAGTAGAAAACAAAAAAATAAAATAAGAAAAAAAATATTCGAAGAGAATCAAACAAGGATGAAGGAATCAAGAAAACCATAAAACCAAAAGACCATAACAAAAACTCAAACATAAGAATAACAGGAAACCAGCAAAGTAAAGATAATAAGAAGAACAAAAAACTAGAAAAAAAGGCTTCAACCAGACAAAAAGCCTAGCAGATTGGAATACCAGATGACTAGAATAAGATAAACCATTTAAGACAACCAGACCAAATGTTCAGTATCAGAAGTACATAAAACTAGTTGGACATCAATAAGACTCAGACAGGCTCGCTGATCGTGAACTACGCTGTCGTAATACGTCAAGCGTAACATCTTAAGAGTTAAAGATCAAAAAAATAAAAAGAAAATAAAAAATGATAATAACGGGCGCAAAGACTAGAAGAGTACAATACATGAATATCAAGAAATCTGAATACCCAAAAACTATTTAAACAGATCAATAAAAGATCATAAAATTTAGAAACTAGAAAACTAGAAAACGAACTAATAGAACAGTAGGAGAATAAAAATTTAAAAAACACAGAAAATATGAAAAAATCTAAAAAATAAACTTAAAGAAAACAAAGTACCAGAAACAAAAAATTAAATTATTTTACCAAAAACTCAAAAACAAGAATACCGTGAAACCAGAAAATAAAACCACAAGAAAACAAATTGAATGAAATATTAAAAAGAAGAAGAAAGCTAGTCTAGGTATAGACCAGCCAATACCAGATAACTAGACTAAGATAAAGGACCAAAAACAACCAGACCCGACACACCCGAACAGAAATAAAAAAAAAGCAACCAGACTAGTATTATTCATTATCTAACGTTCAGAAGACTGAAAAACATGAACAATTAAGGACTTGCAAGCGCAAAACAGAAAACCGAAAGACCACGAAACAGATCAATTGAAAATCAAACAACCAAAAGACCATTTATTTTTATCCAGAAGTAAAAAAAGAAGAAGACAGAAATCAAAAAAAGGAAACTATAAGAAAAACAAAGAATTAGAGCAACAGGAGTATAAAAACCAGAAAAGCAAAATTGGAATTATAAATAAAATCATAAGGAAATATGAAAATTGAAGAAAATACTAAGAAAAACCGACCAGAAGATCAAAACTACAAAAAAAAACAAAAAAAAAGAAAACAGAAAAGCAGTAACTAAGAACAAAAAAAATAAAGACCAGAGGAAAAAAAGAGGATCAAAAACAAAAAACCCGAAAAGTTATAAATCAGAAGTTTAAATAAAAGAACATGAGGAGGCCAAAAATCCTATCGCAAAAAAAAAAACAGAAGATTAGAAAAAATAATTTTCATAAAAAACTAAAACGAAGGAATCCAAGAGAGAAACAAAGCAACCGGATAACAGGAATCGAGAAAACCAGAAAACCAAAAGACCATACTAAATTTTAGAAAATGACCAAATACCAGGACACTTGAAAATAAAACTACACAAATGCAAGAAAATAAAAAGAACGAATAGTGAAAGAGAAGAGAGCTTGATCCAGGTGGAATACCAGATTACTAGAAAAGGACTAGCTGACTGAAAAACCTTAAAAATTCATAACAGGAAAACGCAAAACAGATAAAAATCAACTGATCACAAAACAGAACAACTGAAAATCATATTACTGAAAGACAAAAAAATAAAAAAATCTAGAAGAAAAGATGGCAAAAAATGATTAGATCAGAAATACAAAAACACAAGAAAACTAGAAGATCAGAAAACCAGAACATAAGAATATCAGAATCCAAGAAGACAAGGCGGTACGAAGACATACCGAAGAATATCAGAATATCAGGGAAACAAACAAAAAGAAACAGTAAAGAGTAACTAAGAATAATAGAAAAGATAAATCAACAAATACAAATAAATCAGAAGGTGAAATAGAAGAACAGCAGGAAACCAAAAATTTTAACTAAAGCCAGAAGATGAAAAAAAAAATAACATTGAAAAAGAAGGAATCTAAAACAGATACAAAAAACCAGAATAACATGAGTTGAGAAAATAAAAAATCCATACAAAAACAGGAAATACGAATACCAAGAAACCAGAAATCCAATCCAAATCCAATCCAAATCCAATCCAAATCCAATCCAAATCCAATCCAAATCCAATCCAAATCCAATCCAAATCCAATCCAAATCCAATCCAAATCCAATCCAAATCCAATCCAAATCCAATCCAAATCCAATCCAAATCCAATCCAAATCCAATCCAAATCCAATCCAAATCCAATCCAAATCCAATCCAAATCCAATCCAAATCCAATCCAAATCCAATCCAAATCCAATCCAAATCCAATCCAAATCCAATCCAAATCCAATCCAAATCCAATCCAAATCCAATCCAAATCCAATCCAAATCCAATCCAAATCCAATCCAAATCCAATCCAAATCCAATCCAAATCCAATCCAAATCCAATCCAAATCCAATCCAAATCCAATCCAAATCCAATCCAAATCCACTCCAAATCCAATCCAATCCAAATCCAATCCAAATGCAATCCAAATGCAATCCAAATCCAATCCAAATCCAATCCAAATCCAATCCAAATCCAATAAAAAAACAAAAAAAAATTTAATGAAAATAAAATCAAAATTCAATCCAAATCCAATCTGAAATTTGGATAAACCTGAGATTTCCAATGACCAACTGACCAAAGTCTTGGCCTAGTGACGTGAATAATTAAGGGTATCATTGACTCATTTTCTCTTCCCCTCAAGACATAACTAACTCGTACATTTTTCGATGGAATCACCTGTTCTCGTAGGTCGTCATACCCTGTCATTTGATGGTGCATAATTATTCCTCTCATGGTCGTGTGGTTTGCTCCCAGCCAGAAAAACAGCGCCGTCGAATAAGTGTGATACAATTTACCTGCAACGATAAAAAAAGACGAAAAAAAAAACGGAATAAGTAAACCATCGTGTCTTGCTCGCGTCGTCTATTGATAGAGTGGCTCTATTTGTCGCCGAGAGAGACTCATCCCGTCGCGGCCGTGTGAGTGGTGCGCGAGTGTATGAACATACGTCCATGTGTACAATGGCAAGATTTATTATCACATCACAGATATGAATTGTCACGATTTCAAGCGGAAAACTGCGGGGTAAACGTTCAAGGAAGGAACGAGTAGCCAGCAAGCAGCAGGCAGTACGCAAGATGAAGCTTGATTCAGATGATATGGATGAAGATACGACCGACGACGAACGTTCAAGAGAGAAACTAGCACGCCGATGGGTTAAAGAGCTGACGTTCGTCACCTGACCGGCGATGTTTGTCCGTTTCTGTTTGAGATGTTGGAGGTGGTGAAACAGTGGAGAAGACGTGATGAAATTTAGGGAAATTTTGAACAGAAACTAATAACATTCGCAAAATTTACATGTGATAAAAAAAATAACTTAGTAAAAAGAAAAAAAAAATAAAATGAATTTGTATTTATAATTTTTTTTAACAGGTTTTAGATCAACAAAAGTGTAAGATTTTTTTTTATAAAATTATGAGGGAGCAGGAATATTTGGAAAATAACTCTAGTTTGTGCATGCTTCCGTTGAAATTTTAAGCGATGATAAGAATCATGATTAAATTTTGAGCGGTTCCAACAGTAAGAAATAAAAAAAAATATAACTTTTCTAATTTTTGTATATTTTTTAATTTGTCTACCTATTTATTAAAACTTTAAATTTATAATCCAACTAAGTCGTTCGATTTAAATATACCTTAGCTATATCAAAAAATCTGAAATTAGTCTCCACAAACGCACTGTATATTAAAAAAATTAAAATTTATTTTTATTTTTTTTTCTTTTTTTAGCTTTTAAGATCTATTAATTTAAATTAAGAAGCTTCCTCACAGTTCATTCAATTTTAAGAATAATTGGTATTACTATCAAGCATACAACACACATTTTCAAACTCTGTAACCTCCAAAACATTAAATAAATGGCATATTGAAAAAAAAAAATAAAAATTAAAAAAAAATCATGTTCGATATCTCAGTGAGAACAGCAAATCTGTGCTCGATTTTAAATTCACCACGGACCACAACGGGGACACAACACGTACTTTAATAGTTCAGGATTCTTCACTTAAAGTTCAGGCAACAAACACGAATATCACAATTAGATCCAAACAGTCCACAAACGCTTTATTTCTTTATACTAAACTATTATTTCACTACTTTATTTTAAACTACAATTCTACATATAAATTCAAATAATTCACTATCCTTCGTTTCACCACTTCGCTCGATCGGTGTTGATGATGGCGGTGTATCGCTGGTTCCGAATTGGGTGGAAAGAGAGATGATGATGGTGACAGCCTGCTATTTATATCATGGGTTTCTCCATCTTTCTTCGGTTGGCGGAAGATCGGAACGCAACTTTCCAGATGGAGCCATGTTGGATATTGATGCTGTGAGTTGGATATCGATGACATGCAGATGGAGCTTCAATACACTTTTCGCACTTAGTTTGTGTGCGAACATACTGGCCCCTTCAGAAATCACATTTCTGACAGCCAATATCGATGTCCTCTCGATGATGATCGCTCGTTCGATGACGTTGACATTTGGATGTGGGGAATGCCGAATGCAAAAACAATCGTTGCTCAGAAGACATCATCCAAAAGATGCGATGTTGATGCAGGTGTACCGGAGTGATTGAGAAGGAAATCGAAAATTATGACCCGGTAGCGGGTTACAGGCAAGTATAAGTATTTGGACAGGTGCTTACCTTGTCCCTTTATTAAAAGGGCATTGTATTTTCATTTCAGGTACTCCAATCTGGTATTGTAGAGGCAAATAAAGATGAATTCACCGCAGACCTTGTTTTCTTTGTTGATGCAGTGCGTACGACTTTACTTCGAAGTTGATCCAATGCAACAGTCGTACCAAACCTGATGTTTAGAACGTCGGTGAATGAAATTTCGAGCGATTGATGATGCCTTGTACTGCTTATCAATGAGGGAATTTCCATTAAGTGTTCGGTTTGAAGATTTGGTCATCCGATGTGGCAATTTTACTGATGCTTCTTTGGGAGATGATGACGGAGACTGAACTTGGCGAAGATTCGCGATCCTCTGGCCCCTGTGGTTGAACGCGGTTCCTTCGAGACGAGCTGGTATTTGTGTTGGATGAATTTTGAGTTGGAACGCAGTTTGTTTTGGTGATTTTGACGAACGAAAACTCGTGGTTGCAGAATTGCAAGCAATAGACTCGAATTGATCAATAAACTTCGTGTGTTGGCATCTTCCATGGAATCCGTTGGGATTGGGACGTCGTTGTTGTACTCCTGGGTAGTGTGTTGAGCGTTGTGTTGTATGTGGTGTAGTGCGTCCGATCGTGGCGAAATTGGCGATGATAGGTGTTGGCAGACAGACTTCTGACTTTCCGCAAACGACCCAACCGAGCTCGGAATTGACTAGTACTGGAAGATTGTCACCGAGGGGGATGCGTCCAGGTACTTTGAACAACTCGAAGAATACTTCAGCCCCGATGACCACGTCGATTGGGTTGGTGCAGTCAAACGTTGGGTCAGCGAGTCGAATGCAGGGCGGCATATTCCAATTGGAAGTGTCGACGGGAGCACCTGGAAGGTTCACAGTAACTTGTGGGAGAACGATGAACTCGACGAGGGTTGTATATGCGCCAATTCGTGATTGTATTCGGGAGGTGAACTTCGTTCTTGCGTGGGTAGCTGATTGTCCGATCCCAGAGATTGGTAGGCGAATGTTTTTACGCTGCACTTTCATCCGTTGAGAAAAGCGCTCCGAAATAAAACAGCATTCGCTCCCTGAGTCTAAGAGAGCTCGACCAGTATGTTTTGTCCCTTTATCGTCGATGATGTCGATAAGAGCGGTAGCGAGTAGAACGGTTCTCTGTTGCAGGCCGACGGCAGACGTACAGTTGACAGATTTGATTGCGGTAGCCAACGCAGAAGTAGACGGAAGAGTTTCGCACGGGCTTTGCCAATCGTTGGTGCAAAGTATTGTATGGTGCCGGGCTCCGCATTTGCGGCAGCTGGACGATGATGAGCAATCCTTCACTACATGACCCCGTCGCAGACAGTTGCGACACAATTGGTGACGTCGTATTTCGTTCTCCTTCTCTTCCAACGTAAGTTGCAAAAAGTGTTCGCAGTGGTATACTGGATGGTGATCCGAACATATGCTGCAAGGTGGATATATCGGGCTAGCTTCGATGCTGTAGACAGGTCGCTGTACCTGCCTCTTTAGTGGGACAGGTGCTGTAGATTCGCTGATTTTTGGCTGAATCGACTGAAGTACGGTCACTCGTCGCTGAATGAAGCTAGTCAAGTCCTTGAAGGTGACAGTGCCTTTCGTGGTTGCAAACTCTTCCCAATCTCGTCTCGTCGTTGAATCGAGGCATGTGCTGAGCATACGGATGAGAAGAAGATCCCAGTGGTTAGTTCGTTCTCCCAGTTGGTGTAGGACCTTCACATTCGCTTCGAACTTTTCGACAAGGCTGTGTAACTCTGAGGCGGATTCCTTCTTCAGAGCCGAGAATTCGAACATAGCGTCCACGTATGTCTGCTTCAGCCGTGCAGGATTCTGGAAGTGGTCCAGCAGCAAATTCCACGCCACCGGGTAATTGAGGGCACTGATTGAGATGCTTTGAATGAGCTGTAGTGCGGATGCGGATAGCGAAGACCTCAAATAATAGAATTTCTGGATATTTGATAGTTCGGTCGAGGAGTGGACCAGTGACACGAACAAATCGTGGAAGTTGAGCCAGTTCTCTAGGGATCCATCAAACACCGGAAGTTTAACGTCGGGTAGTCGCACTTGCGATGTCGAGGGAGGGACTTGGCGCGTAGAATAAGTTGGAGATTGAGGAGTTAGGCATAATGGCGATTTGTTTTGGGCTAGCAGAAAGCCCTTGACCCGGTAGTACGAAGTTTCGAGAACTACCCGTTCTCGAAGGTGTTCGTCGAGAGCGTCGTCGTCGAGCATCTCTAATTCCTTTTGGTTGTTGTTGTAATCTGTCCATAGTTGCATCAGACTTTCCAGTCGGACTGATATTTCGCTGGCCTGAGTGGTTTCGTCGTAGTCGTCGACGAAGGTCTTGATGAGGTTGAATGACGTCAGCAGGCTCTTCTGGCGCAGCTTGAGCGCCTTGATGCGGCGTTCGTTAGGCATAGCGAAGTGGATCTGTGGACGAAGGATCAGCGTAGCATGCACAAAGGGAGAGATAAAGTGGTTGGAACCCTAATTACCTTCTTGAGGCAATTAATTTGCCTTGAACGATGATTCAGCTATGGCGGAGTTCAGCGCCACGACGTGAGTCTGCAAATGACTATGATGGCGGATCCTGTGCAGAACGTCCTATGATCGTAATGGTGATTCTTCCCAAGCACGCAAGGTTTCCGGAACGGACGGAGAATCAACGACCGTTATCCGGTTCGAAGGACCAATGTTCGATATCTCAGTGAGAACAGCAAATCTGTGCTCGATTTTAAATTCACCACGGACCACAACGGGGACACAACACGTACTTTAATAGTTCAGGATTCTTCACTTAAAGTTCAGGCAACAAACACGAATATCACAATTAGATCCAAACAGTCCACAAACGCTTTATTTCTTTATACTAAACTATTATTTCACTACTTTATTTTAAACTACAATTCTACATATAAATTCAAATAATTCACTATCCTTCGTTTCACCACTTCGCTCGATCGGTGTTGATGATGGCGGTGTATCGCTGGTTCCGAATTGGGTGGAAAGAGAGATGATGATGGTGACAGCCTGCTATTTATATCATGGGTTTCTCCATCTTTCTTCGGTTGGCGGAAGATCGGAACGCAACTTTCCAGATGGAGCCATGTTGGATATTGATGCTGTGAGTTGGATATCGATGACATGCAGATGGAGCTTCAATACACTTTTCGCACTTAGTTTGTGTGCGAACAAATCACAAATTTAAAAACTTGAAATTTTTTAAAAATTTGGAATAAATTTAAAAATATTAATAAATGTTAAAATTTAGAAAAAAATTACTATATGGAATAAGATATGAATATTTAAAAATTTGTATAATTTCAAATTGCAAAATTTAAAAAATTTCAAATTGCAAAATTTAAAAAAAAAATTGGTAAAATTTAAAATAATTGAGAAAATTTTAAAAAATTGATAAAATTTTTAAAACATTTTTAATTTGTTGAAATTTTTAAATTACAGTAAAAGTCTGTGGCTTTTTCGGATCTGTGGATCTGAAAATTTTCATTTAAGATTATTTTACCAAGTCAACTCGTTCATCAACTTTTAAGTCAGATGCCATCATACACTTTTATGTTCGGATTACTATCATCCAACAAACGTGTGGTGACCGTGTGTCGGTCGGTCGGTAGCGTGTGAGTCGATGCTGATGATGACAGATTTGCATACGAGTCGGAGTCATTGCCATAATGTCACTTCAGCCAGTCTCGGTCCTCACACACGTGCTCTTGTTATTTGTTCATTGTAAAGTGTAGTGAGTGAAAAAAAGCGGAAGCAAGATTCTGTCTGACTGTTTGCGAAGTGCTTTCGGAAATCGTCTCTCAATCTCGTTGATGTCTCTGTCCTGGGCTAGACGAGTCGTAGAGAAAGGTCGTAAATCACTCTCTGATGATCACACGTGATGGATGATGGATGATGAACCATCAACTAATAAGCACCGATAAATTCAAAATCGTAAAGAAGAGAAAGTCCTCCTGAAAGTTTACTCAATTACTCAATTTGTCCAGAATAAATCATTCAATTATGCAAAATAGAACCATTTCCAACCGAGCAAACAAGTTTCCCTACTTTGCGAAACAATGTCACTTCGCATCGTTTCCATATTCGCCACCGGTGTCGATGCGAACATGCAATTATGCCCTCTCAAGGGTGTTTTGCACCGAGCACATTTTGCAAAGGAAACAAGATGCATCAGTTTTTGACGGTGAAATTAAAATTATAATAGCAGCAATCATAAACACACTGCATCGTCGCTGCCTGCTGTCCCACGGCTACTCTCTGGCCACAGGCATGACAAAAAGTTTTTGCAACAATTCAAATTTCTGTTCCATTCTTTATTTTAACTGCTTTATGAAAACATCAACATGAATCGAACTCACCTGTCTGACAGCAATGGTGAGCTCGTTCCACGTTATTATCACATTACAAATTATCTTCAACAAATTAGTCTTGAAAAGGAACAGAGGTAAGCACGGGATCCAAAATAGTAAAAGCTGTATTTTATCACTGCCCTGAACAAGCTGCCCACAATTATCACCGGTGCGCATCCAAATGTCAACGTCAACGTTGTCGCTTGCTTCACATACCAACAACATGTGTGTGTACATTGTTTGGTTTGTTGTCCGATGTCTCTCTGTCGTTCGGACTGAGCCGGCCGAGTATGATGAGCTGCAGCAGTTGTAATCTATTGGGAGATTGCAGCAGCAGCAGCAGCAGTGACAAGTGCACGCTTATAGTCGTTGTCATTTGTAAAGATGAGAACACGCAACCACCACCGTACTGGGTGTGAGTCATGTGGTTCAAGTCCGATGGGCGCCACCGCCGCATCGCTTCGTACCGCAACCACACCGGACACATATGATCGCGATATTATGACTGAGAAGTTAGAATGGCTAGAAGGGAATGAAACAAGGTGAGGACGGGTGTTAACGAGGGGTCTAACGATGAAAGAAAAATTGGATTTTAACTCCGTTAACATGTTTTTCAAAGGGGTGAGACTGGAGGTTGTATTCACCAGAGTACTTTATAAAAATCACATGAAGATCAATGATCGGCTCCGTTATGCGTTATAGTGTATGTGCCTTCCAAACAAATAAGTTATTAAAACAAAATTCAATGATGCCATGAACGCCTGAAAGCAAGCATTCCATAGTATTTTTTTTTTTACTTTTCTATCAAGCGAACTTAACCCTTATGTGACCGACAGGGTACCCGGGTACCCAGCGCCCATTTGAAAAGCACGGTGTAGAAAAAGGCAAAAAGTTTTTTGGACACATAGCGGTTAAACTGTCAATTGACGAATGTCAATTTCTTGATTTTGCTTTGGCTGACCACGCCATGTGGGAAATTGCACTGTTGAAAATGCTTTGACATCCATGTGCACAACAGAACATGTGCTCGATGAACAAATTGATATTTGAAATTATGAAAAGAAATCCACGTACTCCGGTGAGACTCGAACTCACGACTCCCAATTCGCTAGACGGGCGCTTCTATTCCATCAAGCTACGGAGTCACTCGACTATCTCCGTCGCCATGACTCCGTAGCTTGAAGGAATAGAAGCGCCCGTCTAGTTGGGAGTCGTGAGTTCGAGTCTCACCGGAGTACGTGGATTTCTTTTCATAATTTCAAATCTCAATTTGTTCATCGAGCACATGTTCTGTTGTGCACATGGATGTCAAAGCATTTTCAACAGTGTCAATTGACGCTACTCAGATCGAAAAAAGAGTGCAAAATTCTGTGACAACGATACACATAATTGGAGCGTGGGATATCATAGAAGTTTACTTGACATATCATGTAAAAGTCATAAAATATCATGTAAACTTCCATTATATGTCATGTAATTCAGGCATGACTCTGAGTATTTACGTGACATATAACACAAATTTACATTATATATCATGTAACCCATAACACTAAATTTACGTGACTAAAATAAAGTTTACATGACGTGTAAATCTCATTGTTTTTATCTGTGTAGCTATAATGTAAACTTATAAAAATATTGCTTTATTTTTGTTTTTAACAAAATCTTGGTTGTTTAAGCAATAAAAAGTAATTATATCCATTGACGAACCCCTCGTCCCGCCTAAGTCGTGACGTGCACACCTGTGCAAATCACCCAGCAGGAAAAAGGCCCTTTCACGCGTTCATCAACAACAATAACAACGACCTAAGTTCGATCCGAACGAACCCTCAATTCGACTGCCCAATGTTGTACGCGCTAGACTTTTTTTCGCTATAGTTCTCTCTCTCTCTCGCCGGAACATAAATACTGTATGTTGCACGCTTAGTCATTATAATGCAGATATCCGCCGGCGTCGCTTGTGCTTTTATGAATGTGTGTATACGCAGGTGATGTGACGACAAACGTTCAAAAAGCTATCGAGGGGTAGAGGTATGGTCAATTGATCGAAGTGTAAACGGTGCTTGGAATAGTAGACAGTTACGGTGATGGTGGGCTATCATATTTATTTATTTATTTTATTTATTTATTTTATTTATTTATTTATTTATTGAATACCTTGTAACGTAAGACATACATCTTTTTTGTTGTTTCAGTTTAGATTATAAATTGATAAACAGATATCTAAAGTGCATAATGAAAGATTGTTCTCTTCAACTAACTAAATTACCCGTCTATTGCAAGTGCTGTAGGAGATTTCTTCTAAAACCTGATTTAGAAGTGATTGTTTTAACAGAAATTGGTAAACTATTCCAGTTAACAATACCTCTGACGAAGAAAGATTGGCTGTAATACATAGAATTGTGTTGTGGAACTCTGTAATTTGCTGTACGTGTGCCTCTCAATGGAACCAGTTTTTCGAAAAGGAAGCCTGGACTGGAGGTTATTCTTATTCTGAAAACATTGAAGCACGATCAATACTTGTAGAAATTAGCGAAGGGGCAGCCTATAAGGTTCTTTTGTGTATGGGATACATGAGAGTACCTAGAAAGGTTATACACATATCTTACACAGGCGTTAAGTGCAATTTTAAGCTTGTGAATTGTACCACTTAAGGCGTTTGTGTAGACAAAATCGCCATAAATAAAGTGGGGAAGCAATAGTGTTTTGAAAAGTTGTAATTTTGTTTCGGTACTACAACTTCTAGTGGTCAAGTTCAAACGTTTTAATGAACCATACACTTTTGAACACTGATGATTTATGTGATCATCCCATTCCATAACTTCAATTCCATCGATTAAAATTCTACGTGGTGTAATCGTTTGTTTTCTTTTGGAAATTATTATGGCTTTTGTTTTGCTAGGATTAATGGGCAACAAATTATCTTTCGACCAATTTACAAGCATTTTTTTTTTCCTGTTCGGGTTTGTCACTGCGACCAGTTTTTAGATCTATTGTGACATTACCCGTATCCTTAGTGTAGTGCATGTCGCATTACTCAATTGCCATTGAGGGGCAATAAAGTATCGATTTTGATACAGTTTTTGTTTTGTTTTCTTAGAAAACAAAACAAGAGTACTGATATTGGCCATGCATCGGAAATCTAGCATCACCCTTGTTTTACTGCTAAATTCTCCCCAGTAGGAAGTTTAGGACCCGGGTTTTAACATTAGCAGCAATATCATTCCAATAATGGAACATGTGTTCAGTAATAAGGATTCTAGTATGTTCCTTGCGTACTAGCACTTTCCAGTCTTCGAAGAGTTAGTACATACATGGATCCCTAACCCAATTTGATTTCCTTGGCATTGAGTTTAGCCTCAGATGGCGAGGTTTTTAACTATATGCAAAGTAAAGTTGGTAAACTCAGTTTTATTCAAAAACTGGAAGTCACCAAAACACCAGTAGTAAGGACTAAATACTATAATTCCTTGAATTACCAGAACACATATTCCAAAATTGAAAAATAGGACGACACTAGATTTCGGTTTGGTAGATCTATCACCGTAACGCAACCCAAAAAGGCGATCTACCCACGCTACGGGCTCCGTTAAAGATCGAGCATCTTTTAAACCCCCTCAACCATTCATCCCTCAGCACGGGTCGCCTGACACCTTGGATTGGGGTTACCTGTTTGGTGGACTTTTACCCCGGAACAGGTGGTACAAGCATGCAGAGATCATGATTCATCATGCTCGCTATGGTTGTCAAATCCGTATTATCATCGATACAAATATATATTTGGACATCATCCGCAAACAGATGAACCGAACAATAATTCAGAATACTTGGGAGATCGTTAATAAAAAGAGAGAATAGAATAGGACCAAGAACCGATCATTGAGGTTTAAAGCTTGAGAAAGCACCATTATAATTAACAGCCTGACTACGATTACTCAAATAACTTTTTACCAGCTTTGCAGCATCGGCAGAGAAACCATAAAGTGAAACTAGTTTATTAATCAATTTAGTGTGTGAAACTCGGTCGAAGGCTTTAGCAAAATCGATCATCAATAAAATTGTTATGCCATTTTTGTCAACCGTCCGTGCAATATCATCATGGACTCTCATCAAAGCTGTTTCAGTGCTGTGGTGTCTCCTAAAACCGGACTGGAAGGGATGTAATAAGTTCATTCTGGTAACATACTCCGAAATCTGGCCTTTGATAAGCTTTTCAAATACTTTTGATGTACTTGATAACAGTCTTATATGCCTCAAATTGGTAATTGATGAGATGTTTGGCTTTTTGTTAATCGCAATCACTTTAGTACGCTTCCATTCACTTGGAAATTTATTCGTTGCTATTATAGCATTAAATAAATGTTTAAGCATGGGCAGCAGAAGAGGAATTAAGATTTTTACGAACCTTATGGGAATGCAGTCCATTCCGACGGCATTCTACTTAATTTCGAATACTGTGTTGACTATTTCATAATCAAGTACCGGTCGGAACTTAAACCCATTTTCGTTTCCTAAATATTCGACACTATTGGTTTCCTCAGTACAGAAATTTGAAGAAAAAAAATCATTTATTGGATCCGCAGTGAACTCTTCACTGTATGAGTTGGTGTTCCTATTTGTTATTCCTAAATTTTTCACATTCTGCCAAAGTTGCTTGCATGGCAAGTTGACATTCAATCGTTGTTTATCAAACTCTGCTTTTGCTTTTGATATAACAGAATTGACTTTGTTCCTAAGCCGCTTATAACTGGCTTTATTCTCGACAGTCTTATTGCGCTTCCAATTTCTGTATGCGAGATCCCGTTCTATTATTGCCTTTTCTATACTACTGTTGAACCACGGATTCTTTCGAAAGCGCCGGAACTTCAATGGAAAAAAATATTCATGAAGCATGCACAGGTAGTTATTCAGTATGCTAGTTATAACATCAGGATCATCTACACTAAAATATTCATTCCAATTGATTCTATAAAATTCCTCCTGTAAAGCAGCGGCATCAAAATTGTTGTAGTCACGAAGCCAATATCCGTTTGCCTTATTTTCGTGTGAGTAATCAAGTGATGCAAATATAAGATCATGTTTAGAAATTCCAGACATCGATATTTGACTGAATTTTAAAACCTTTTCTGCCGAGTCCGTAATTAGAAGATCAAGCACAGAAGAGCCTGTATTGTAAAAGAAAGTTGGTTCTGAATTGATAATGCTGTAAGACATACTTGATATAGTATCTCTGAACCATTTTGATATACGAGTTTCATTAAGAGGATCTGTATTGAAATCGCCAATAAAGTACGTATTTCGCTTGGGTTCGTCTCTTAAATTCTAGCACATTACTGAAGTCTCCTGCTGGATCGATTTCAACTCTTAGAACTTGTTGACCTTTCTCATAGTGCACAATGTGAGAACTCACGATTATTAAAAGGTCAAAATCAGCGCATGGTCATGTCCTTACCGTTATCGGGAAAAAGGGAGAGTCAAACGATGCTCACGAGACGTGACGCAAGACAAGACACGACACTTATGGTTCTTACAATCGTCAAAATAAAAAAAAATAACCTAATACCAAACGGTTTCGGGTTCGATGCAGCCCATCTACGGGACAATATTCGACTTACTTGTAAGAACCATAAGTATCGTGTTTTACTTCGCGTCGCGTCTCTTGAACGTCATGTTTGTTCTGACGTTATCACTAACTAAATAAACTAACAAATAGAGGGTTAAAGAAGTTAAACTTTGTACCGAGGGATCTCCTGCCTCTCCACTGTTGTCTCGGGGAGGCGTTTTGTAAGAAGAAAATACCCCATATAATAAGGTGTGGAGACCTAGGAATCACCTACGGTTGCACTATAATAAGAAATTTATGGTATAATAGAATAATTCCATGATAAATACGAAATCCTGGTATGCCGACTATTTCTAGTTGAAATCAAATCCATCTGCTAATTTTTTTTTCTAAATATCCAAATTTCCAAACTTTTATCGCTAAATTAAAGGTAATAAGTTTTACTTTAGAAATTAAAAAAATCCTAGACGGACCATCTACATTTCATTTTTTTTTTTTGAAAACCCGTTTTTGTTGTTCTACTTCCTTTTCAGGAATGACAACGAGATATATAATTTTTGAAACAATTAAGTTCATAGTTTTTCAAAATTACCTCATAAGTTGTATTGTTTTTCATAAAGAATTTTTGCGACTTGTAAACTATACGATATTGTTTTGAAAGTTTGGATTCCTTTTCCGCCTTTTTGCGTAACGAATTAATTTGTTCAGAGCTTTGAAATCAGCTTGCTATTTTATGAGCACTTCGTTAATCATTTTTTTTAACAATTTTTGTTCAGTGAATTTTGTGTTGGAGAAACTTTCAATATTTTTATTTTTTTGCATGAGTTTTTTAACAAAATATCCCAAATATTGTTTAGTATTTGATTCCAACAGAATGATACTTGAAAGAAAATTTATTGAAGTATCCTATTACTAAATCTATCCGAAAAACGTCTGATCAATTTCGACCCGAAGATCAATTTGTACTGGTTTACATGCGGTATCAAGCAAACACTTTTGAAATATATTTAAGTATTTTCTACAATTGTATTTGCTTCTGAAGTTCGACAAGCGATTCATTCTACCACAAGTTCAAAATGAAAACAGCTCAGATATTTTGTTAAAATTTGCTATAGCACAACAAGGACAATTTCAGTAAATATTAAAAAAAAAATCTTGTTTTTAATCATCCAAATAGCCCCTACCAGAAATTCTTACAAAAAATTACTCGAATTGTTCGACAAACCACCGAAAAATTCCTCTTGCTTAATTAATATAATACGTACAAGTTCAACAATCTCGATTCTCCAGAAAAAAATATATATATTCTTTGTTTTATTAATTTCACCTTGAATAATATCCAAAAAAAAAAAATTAGTTTAAACTTATATTTCTTTTCTGAACGAACGATTTTCAACAATTTGGAAGAAAACTATGAATATATTAAAAAATGTTCATCTATCTATCTATCTATCTATGTATATAACAATGAGTTTGAAGTTCCTTTGAGGCAACAAAACTCAAGAACGGGTGAACCGATCAGCATAAGTCTTGCATGGTTCGATTCGTATTCGTGGTGTCTGTGTTTGTATGTACAAAAAGTTACGAAAATCAACTAGAAAAGTAAAAAAATGATAATGTACTGTTTTTTTATGAGCCGGGAACAAAATCAGCGTAATCAAAATTAAATCAATCTAGAGTGCGTTGCTGCAATGACCTCAACAGTTGTCAAACAACCACAGCTTGGCAAGACAAAGTTTGCCGGGACAGCTAGTAAAAATATAAAGATGAGCAGAAAAATTAAAAAAAAAACACACACATACACACACGAAAAAAGAGTTTGATGAGGTTTTGATTGTAAAGCGGACCTGGTGTGATTGTTAGAACACTAGATTACCACGCCGAGGACCTGGGATCGAATCCCACTCCCAACAAACTCGCAAAATGTGAGTTCTTCCTTCGGAAAAGAAGTAAAACATGGGTCCCGAGATGAACTTGCTCCGAGTTAAAAATCGTTAAAATATATTAAAATAATATTTTGAAACCAGCTGATCAGGATTACCCGGTGAGATCGTTCCTTATTGTTTCCTTTTATATTTAAACATGACACACAGGCGGATTTCGGAGGGGTAGCCTAAGGAATGTAAATGAACTGGTTTTCGGGCAAATGTTCGTGGGGTGGCCACACTTTGTCACGAGATAACAAATTTTGTAAAAAATATCCTGAAACAAAATGAGTTAGTGTTTTCGAAAAGAATGAAAAGGAAGTATTTATTTTGTTAGGAACAAATGAGGTTTATTTTTAGAACTAAAAAACTTCGTTCTCATACTTCTGTGCATTTTTATAAATAGTGAACATTTTGGTGGTATTTTTTTTTCTTCGAAATTGGTGGTATCTGAAAATAATTTCTCCAAAACTTTCTTCATCGAGATGAACCAGCCGAGGGCTGAAAATCTCGATAATAAAGAAAAATAATAATAATAATAACTTTCTTCATGAAATTCTTCCTGGGATTTTCCAAAAAATTTTGCAATGTTTCTTGCAGTAATTTCTCCAAACATTTTTCTAGGAATTCCGTTTGGCATTCTTCCAGGGATTCTTCTTAGGATTCTTCCGTAAATGTATGCAAGGATTCCTTCAAGAATTCTTCTGGCATTACCGCTAGAAATTCTTGCTGGAATTACTCCTGCAATTACTGCTGTAATGAATAAGATTGGTCAAGAACTTTAGTATTCGTACTAGAAAATCTCTTGACATTATTGCTCCAGAACTACTACTGGAATTCCTCCTTCGGGATTTTTTTCGGGGTTTCCCATACAAGAAATGCTGCAGGGAATTCCTGGAGTATTCTCAAGAGCCATTATTGCTCCTTTTGAAGAACTAGCTTAAGATTAACATTCACAAAGTAAAAAAAATATATGGCTGCTGAAAATACTCGAGAAAATTCATTAAGAATACAAGAAGAAGTTTTGTAAGAAAACATGAAGGAATCCCAGCAGTGATTGCTGGATTATAAGAGGAATTCCTAGGAATTCCTTGAAGAAATTCCGAAGGAATCTCAGCAGGCATCCCTAGAAGAATTTCTAGAGGAATTGCTGGAAACATATTCTCAGAAACACCCTTGGACTTTTTCCAAAAATGCCTGATGGGATTCTGATGGAAATTTACACTGGAATTCTTCCAAAGATTTCTTCGTAAATTGCTCCGATGAATCCCTTAAGGATTTCTACAAGTATTCCTACTCAGGAAGTCGTACCATAATTTCTCCAAGCATTCTTACATTTCCACATGGTGCTTCTACAGGGAATGTTCCAGGATTTCCTGGAGGATTTCTAGTATAAATTGCTTGAGGAAGCCTAGCAAGACTTCTTGTGGAAGATTATTGCCACGAATTCCAGGATAAATCCCAGCAGCATTTCAAGAGCATTATCAACAAAAATTTTCAAAAGAATCTCCAATAAGAGAATTTCCAGTAAGAATACGAAGAGAAATTCCTGGAAGTATTGCTAGAGGTTTTCTGAAAAAATCCCTCAAAATATCTGGGTGAATTTCTAGAGGGACATATAGAGAAGTAACAGCAGGGTTTGCGGGATGAATCTCAACAAGAATTTCTAGAGGTATCGAAGAGCGCTATCAACTGAAATTCTTTATAACCGGGTAAGTATATAAAAACTTACCCTGTTTCTGGAGGTAATCTCAGAAGAAACCTTGGATAAAATCCTGGAGGAATTCTGGAGCAATACTTGGGAAAATCTGTAGAGGAAACGCAGCAGACATTTTTGGGAAAATTTCAAGAAGACTCTAAATTGAAAGTCTTTGTAGAAAGTATAAGTGTTTTCTGCAGGAATCCAAGTGGGCATATCCAGAGGGTTTCCTAGTGAAATATCTCAAGAAAATCTGGAAGAAACCGGCGGAGATATCAAGCCTAACTGTACCAAACACCGTATCTAACATAACCAGGAACGGAGAAAATCGAAGGGGAAGATCACTGTTCCCATAGCAACTCATACATCGAGCATTTCAGAAACGTGAAAAATCCGGGTATTTTCACAAATCGTCCCCAAAGGTGAGTGATACAAGTAGTCCTTAACAAAATTCAACGCCTCATGTGAAAATCTCTATTTTGTTTACATATATTACATACGGTATTTGGTAAAGAAGTCACACCATAGTTACAAGAACTGGAACGATGTCCTTAAAAGTTTAACATTGTTTTGTGATTATATTTTCATTGTAATTTCATATGAAAAAAATATTGTTCTTGTCACACTATCATTATGCATCTAGGATCCAATTGTTGAACACTGACATAACCTACGATGTTAGCATGACTGCCAGATTTTTTCCCCCACTTTACCTAATCTTGCATGCCATGGGGTTTCAAGGACGTTCTAGGGGTGTTGCAGAGGGCTTCAGGAAGATTCCATGGGTTTTCAATGGGTTCCACGGGCGTTGCAGAGATTTTCAGAAAGTTAATGTGGTCCCAGAAGAATTTCAGGGCGTTCCAGAAGGGTTTAGGAGCGATCCATGGGTTTGCAAGGGATTTCAGGGTCGTTGCAGGGGTGTTCTAGGGGGTTCAGTGGGCTCCATGGGTATCCAGGAGTGTTTCAGGGGCTCTCAAAGGCGTTCTTATCTTCAATCATTTTCGCTTCTAGTCAAATCTTTTGAATCATTTTTTGCATCATTCATTCATTTATTTAGTATTACATCAAATTCAAGATAAAACTGAATCAACAATATTTCTCCATAATACACGGTTCGTGGCTGCCGCTCTCCATCCTCGGTCGCGCCCGATGCTCGCCAAGTCACGCTCCACCTGGTCCGCCCATCGTGCTCTCTGCGCTCCACGCCTTCTTGTGCCAACCGGATCAGTTGCAAACACCAGCTTTGCAGGGTTTTTGTCCGGCATTCTTGCAACATGCCCTGCCCACCGTATCCTTCCGGCTTTGGCCACCTTCTGGATGCTGGGTTCGCCGTAAAGTGCAGCGAGCTCGTGGTTCATCCTTCTCCGCCACACACCGTTCTCCTGCACACCGCCGAAGATCGTCCTTAGCACGCGTCGCTCGAAAACTCCGAGTGCTTGCAGTTCCTCCTTGAGCATGGTCCATGTCTCGTGCCCGTAGAGGATTACCGGTCTTATTAGCGTTTTGTACATGGTGCATTTGGTGCGTGGGTGAATCTTTTTCGACCGCAGTTTCTTCTGGAGCCCGTAGTAGGCCCGACTTCCGCTGATGATGCGCCTCCGAATTTCACGGCTCACGTTGTTGTCAGCCGTCAGTAAGGATCCGAGGTAGACGAATTCCTCCACCACCTCGAAAGTATCCCCGTCTATCGTAACATTACTACCCAGACGGATCCGGTCGTGTTCGGTTCCGCCTACCAGCATGTACTTTGTTTTTGAGGCATTCACAACCAGTCCGACCTTTGCTGCTTCGCGTTTCAGGCGGGTGTACAGCTCTGCCACCGTTCCAAATGTTCTGGCAATAATGTCCATGTCGTCCGCAAAGCACACAAATTGACCGGATTTTGTGAAAATCGTTCCCCGGCTGTTGAGCCCGGCTCGTCGCATCACACCTTCCAGAGCGATGTTGAAGAGTAGGCATGAGAGTCCATCACCTTGTCGCAGTCCCCGGCGAGATTCGAATAAACTAGATAGTTCACCCGAAACCCTTACGCAGTTTTGCACACCGTCCATCGTTGCTTTAATCAGTCTAGTCAGCTTCCCAGGAAAGCCATTTTCGTCCATGATTCTCCATAGCTCTGCGCGGTCGATACTGTCGTATGCCGCTTTGAAGTCGATGAACAGGTGATGCGTTGGGACCTGGTATTACGGCATTTCTGGAGGATTTGCTGTACGGTAAAGATCTGGTCCGTTGTCGACCGGCATCTATTCATGTTGAAAACGATTTCAATCCACTAGACCTCTCTTCAAATGAAAAGCGATTCCTTGTCATTTGAATGAACTGTCACTCAAATGACTAACTGGCCACAAAACACGCAAAACCCGGAAAAATTCCGCCAGAGTGAAAAATTATCGGATGTTGGGTCAAATTTTATCAAATGTTGGACCACTGTTGGACCCGCATTGGAGAACTGTAGGGTCTATATTGGTTTTGGTGGCCAAAATAAAAATAGGTCAATGATAGGTTTATGTCGAGTTATACGTCATCAATTACGAACAAAGCTTGAACCGTTCAACAATTAGCGAGAATCGTCCAACATTAGGATAAGCTAGCTAAAGCAAGCGTTCAACATTTGGGTAACAGGCATCCCATACAAATGTTCTATTTTCCCTTAGAAAATGGAATTTAAGGGGATACAAATTCAATGGGAAGTAGGTATATGGAATGAGTGGATCTAGACGTTCACTGGGTATTTTTCAACTAAAGTGAAATTATGCACGGAAAAACAAACGAAAACAAAAATGCCCAGTAATAACCGTTTAACAATTGGCGAATTGCCCTACATGTTTATTAAACATTGTTTAATGTATATTTGATTTAAACGTTATAAAATTGTTCAATGTATATTTGTTTTTCTATGGAACATCCAGTTCACTGCCCGTTGCTTTTCCAGCGTTCTCACTCTCACGTGACGTGCGGTGACTTCGTCGTCCGGTTCGATGCGGTATGGTCGTCGCGACGACGACACGATGGAGAAGGGCCCTCCGCATTATCTACTGCTCGATAGCCCAAAAACAACACAACCGACGAAAACGTCGTCGCGGTACTTCAGCGCAGCGCCGGTGGCTAGTCCAGCACCAGTACTCGATCAGCACTTACCGGGAACGGATCGAACACAGCCAGTGTGCTGAACAAGCGCGGGCACGAGATCGCAACGATACAATATTCACAGAAACTTCCCATTGTACGGTCGGTCGATCGGTGTGATCGAATCGGTCAGAAAAAAAAAGCTCACAACAACGCAACGGGGTGGTGATCACGTGCTGTGTGTGGGGGTGGTTTTCCAAACAAGTGAGAAACAGAATTGAATCGATCAACGCACCCTGGGAAAGTGGTTAGTGCAGAGCAGAGCAGTGCAGTGCAGTAGTGGCGATCGCCTTAATAGTTCCAAAGTAATCGATCGACCAACCTAAAGGAGAAAGGATATTTCCGCGCTGAGGCGGTGCAGTGCAGTAGTGGTGATTGGAGGCGTTGGTGCGCGGAAAATAGCTGCTGCCCAGTTGTGCGTGAAGGACCTGCGCGCGAGTACGACGCGGGCGACGGATCGGAACAAGTCGTCGTCTCAGCACCAGCACCAGTATTAATCGCCGTCATCGTCGTCCAGCCAGCAGGAGTAAAAGTATGTTTTCGATCGGCGGGCAACCAGTACTCGAAGAGAGTACCTACATTTCCAACATGTGTAGTGTAGCTTCTGATTTAAATTAACAAAATGCTTTCTCGGATGACGGCGTCACAGAGCAGCGGGGTTTATTTTTTTTTTTGCGCCGAGAATAGTGCGGATCATGCTTGGCGTGGGGGAAGGAGGAGCAGGGGGTGGGCTTACAATTAAAATTGCAAGCGAAAATTTTCCTGGCCCTCGTCATCCCCGCGTCGACGACGGCGGCACGCGTCGTCCTCGGCCCTGTGGCCGAGTATAGTGTGCAAATGCTGGTTGTAACACGTCGAGAGAGTTGTTGAGATTTTTAATTGAATTTTGTGGCGGCAAAAAAAACTCCCGCTTGGAAGAACATGACCGATGAGGCGAGGCAGGGCGGGCCGGTTGTCACGTGGGGTGGATTGGGCGATGTAAGTGACTTCATTAGCAAGTGAGAGAGAGAGAGAGAGGGGTCAGTGCTACCAGGATCGGTAGTAAGTGAATAACTTTGTCAAAAATAGTGATCAATTTGAAGAAAAAGTACTTATGAAAGGCATAGGAACAGGTGTAAGCAAAGTAAATGAACACGACGAAAGAAAAGAAATCTGAGTGTCATCCAAATATTTGGAAATAATTCGTCAGATTATCTATGCATCTAAAGAGAAAATGACCCTCAGGAAGAACTTAAGTGTTTTAGAATGTTACATAACTGCAGAATCTACAAGTATATCTGAGAATTCCAAAGAATTCGGTACAGTTTGATACTACCCGACTAGAAGATTCTAACAAAATTATAACATAATTATAACAAATCATGATATTTATAACTCATTGTGATACAATTATGTTCCTTGGTGTTTTCAAAATACTATAATTCTATTGTATCACATTATGTTATAAAAGTTGCTTGATGACTCAAGGTATTATAATTCAGTTTCGAGTCTTCGACATTTAGAAAATAATGTTACAAAATTGTATCAAATTTTGATAGAAACTAATCTTGAGGCTAAAAATTATATCACATTTTGTTATAATTTTGATCTGATAATAACAAAATTGATTAATATCCTGATTAGATCAGTGTACTTTTTGTTACAACTTTAGTTATTTTAACATCATCCTGCATCTAGTTTGTAAAATGATAAGTAATAGAAAAATATCATAACATCATAACACAATGTGATATAAATGTAATATAATTTTCTAGTCGGGATACAATTTAAATTATCATATAATAGGAAAAATATCACAAATTCCATAGCGGTACTATAAACTCGAAAATTCGAATTTTTCACAGATTTGATGCCAGTACACGATTGCTTTTACAGAAGATTTGTTGCAAGTTTTACCAAGAATTCCTCCGGGAATTCCTAAGAGGTTTGCATCACAAATTTATGCAAACAATCCTTCATAAATCCTTTTACTTATTCTTTAGGGTAATCCTACAAAAAAATTACAAAAATGATTCAAAGGTTCGCTTTATGAATTCATCCGCGATTTTTTTCAGGGGTTACTACAAAATTTCTTCGGAAAATTCTTTCAACGATTCCTTCAGGAATTCCCCCAAGGATTTGTTCAGATTTTATTTTAGATATTCCAGGAATTCGTCATACGACTCCTCAAAAGAATTAAATTTCTGTTGATGTCCTCCAGAAATTCTTTCGAGGATTTCTTCAAAGAATTCTTAGCTAATAATCCATCTGGAATTACTCAAATGATTCTCTCAAGCATTCATTCTTTAAAATTTGCAACTATTTCTTCAGAAATACTTTCAGAAATCCTATCCGATTTAGTCAAGATTTATGTTAAGTATACTTCCATGGATCCTTTGAAATATTTGTCCAAGTTTTCGGTTAAGTATTTTTCCAAAAAAAACTTCAAAAATTTCTCCACGGATTTCTTTAGAAATTTCGCAAAGGATGCAGAGATTTTCCCAAGGGTTTGTTCAGACTAAAAACTGAAAGTATTTGAAGGCAAAGAAAGTTTAATTGACAAATTTAGAGATAAATTTGTGAAAAAAATACCACTTGTTTTGATGGGATTCGAACCCGTGACTCCGTATAGCTAGTCTGGCGCTTTAACCAACTAAGCCACAGAAAAAGTAACGATTCTGCGGAATAGAAAGTCAAACTGGATACGAAGCACCATCCTAACCATCTATCACAACTTCATCTCTCCTTCGGCTATTAGTTGCCAATCTCCCGCACTCTCGCTCGTAGGCCGCGTGTGTGAATGGGCGCAATATCATAACGTCCTAGGCATTTTTCGGTGGCATAACGTCCAAATAGGATGCGTGAGTGCGGGAAATTGACATCTAAGAGCCGAAGGAGAGATAAAGTTGTGAAAGACGGTGCATCTAATCCAGTTTGACTTTCTATTCCGCAGAATCGTCTGTTGTTCTGTGGCTGAGTTGGATGAAACGCCGGACTAGCTGTACGGAGGCGTGGGTTCGAATCCCATCAAAACAAGTGGTATTTTTTTTTCACAAATGTACTTTAATTTGGAAATTTAACGTATTTTCCCTTCAAATTCTTCAAGTTTTTACATCTATTTCAGACTGTTATCAGGATGCCTTAGGGAATTTCTCTGAGGAATATTACGGGAATTCCTCGAGGGTTCGTGCAGAAGATCCAGCTGAATATTAGTCTGAAGTATTGCTTGTGCAACCTCTTTAATCAGCAACACATAGGAAGCTGAATATCAAGTTGAATAGTTTTTTTTTATTATCTTTATTAAAGAGACTTTCAGCCCGTGGCTGGTTCATCTCTGTCAAGTTGAATATAATATTATTCATCTCTGTAACCAGCTTTGAAACGTTCTCAAATATGCAGAATTAATCATCTGTTGTTCAACCTTTAATCAAATAATTTTTGACAGCTTCTTCAATCTCAATCCAGTTTTGGTTCAACTTATGTTCTTGATTCAGATACAACAAGCATTGTTCTCGTTTTCGAGTATATGCATAAATTTTTGTGTGGTGTAGGTGATAAGGTGAGTGACCATAAATCAGGAGTTCCGAGTTTAATTCCCAGTTTTCCCACAGATGAATTTATTATACATTCCGAAGCATCTCTTCTGGTAATGGAAAGCCGCGAATGGTGAAAATAAGTATAAAAAATGTTTTTTTTAATTTCTAACCAAATTCAATAAATTTAAGTAATTGATTGCTGACTAAGCGCATATTAATCCTTAATCAGCCATTCAATGAACCTCAAAGCTTTTGTTCAAATGGAGGCTGCTTCAAAATGGTTGAAAAACAATTTTTCAGCATCAAATTGTTACCTGGGATTCATCTAAAGATTCCTACGAAAACCCTTCTAGGGATTCCTTCTGAAGCGTATTCAAATTCTTTTTTCAGGAATGCCTCCAAGGATTTTTTCAAGAATATACGCATAGATTCTTAAAAAAATCTCTTCCGGTAATTTCTTCAGAAATTCCTTAAGGAATTCACGTCAGGGAACTTTTAGAAACTCCTCCAAGCATTCCTTCTCAAAAATTTTCAAATATATTATTCCAGGAATCCCTACAAAGAATACTTTAGCCATTTTTCCATTAATTGCTCCGGCAAAACCTTTTTTTAGGAATTACTCCAAGAAAACCTTTAGAAAATTCACTAAGTATTCCTTCATAAGTATCCATACATGATTAGTCATTTAAAACTGTTTCCAAAGGTTTCCAAATCAATTTCTCCCAGTATTTCTGTAAAAAAATCCGTTAGCATGATTGCAGCTCTTCCAAGGCTTATTACAAGAATTCCTCCAGAGATTTCTGCATGATTCCTTCACAAATGTCTCCAATGATTCCTGCAAGTTTCTGTACGAATTCCATCAATAACTACACCAAAGTCAAATTCCGTAATACCTCCGATCATTCCTTCAGAAAATACTTCAACAATTACCTGATAATATTCTCAAGATGATCTGCCAAAAAATACTGAAAGGATTCTCTAAAGAACTTTTTCAAGAGTATTTTCAAAAACTCTTCCACAGATTTTTTCGGACATTTTTCCAAGGATTTCAATCCTGTTTCAGAAGTTCCTCAAAGAATTTCATGTTAACTTTTCCAAGGATTTGTTCATAAATTCCTGCAAGGAAGTGTTCGAAAACTTTTCCGCAGAGTTATTGCGGAAATTTTCCTGTGGTTGCTGCAGGAGTATATCCAAAAATACTAGAACTGCTTCAGTAGTTCCCGCAAGTATTCCACCAGGAACTTTTCCAAAGATTCCCTGTATGGTTTTCATCGTGAATTTTTCCAAGCATTCCTTCAGACAGTCCTCCGAGAAATTGCAGCATACATTTATTTGGAAAGCCCCTCGACAATAATTCTGAAAATTTCTTCAGAAATTTCTTTGGGAATTTCTTTAAAAAAAAATTCTGCATTCTTTCCGCATAATTTTTAGAAAATTTATTTCGCAATTCTTTTGGAAACTATCTCAGCTAATGTGTCAAGAATTGAATTTGCAATTCCTTAGGTAAAAATTTTCAAGATTTTTTACGAACTCCTTTAGAAGATTTTTTAAAAATTTCTGCCGCAGTTTTTTTGAGAAATTTTTAAGCAATGCCTTCGGATTTTTTTCTATTAATTCTTTAAAAAGTTTCTATTAAAACTTTAGCAATGGCATTGTGAACCTCTTTATTTTTTTCTACGGAATTTTTTTTTAGAAATTCCATCTGCAACTTCTCTCTTGTTTTTTTTTTTACAATTTGTTTGGGAAATAATCTGGCAATTACTTTGGAAATTACTTCTACACTTCTAGAAACTTCTTTGGCATTTCCTACGGGAATTAATTGGATAATTCATTTTTAACATTTAACATTTATTTATTTGTCAACAGGTAAAAATACAGACCCAAATGACGCAGCTATTCTAATATAACTTAATTAACTAACATAAAATTTGCTTAAATCTATGCTTAATCACTACACGAGAAACATTGAAATCGAAAACAGCAAAACAACTATTAAAAACACGGCACATACTCTGCATCGGCTCATTTATAATGTAATTGGCTCTGGCATGGCGAATGGATAGAAAAGAATAGGAACGAAGAGACCGACTTGGAATGTGGATTCCAATCTGACCAAGCAACGAAGAGCTGTCGATCTGATTTTGAAGAAGGTCGGATATGAAGCAGGCTTTAGCAACGTTCCTTCTATCATGCAGAAGCTCCAAGTTTATGAGTTTGCAACGACTTGGATAACTTGGCAACCTTTCAAACAACCTTTGGCGGTATTCGGCAATTTCTTTTTAAATTCTTTCAGCAGGTTTTATTGGATTTGATTCAAAAATTCATATAAAATAACTTTTTGGGGGTTTCTTGGACAATTTTTTGAAAACTATTTCGGCAATTGCTTTGGAATTGGATTAGGTTTTGGAAAATTCTCAGCAATAATATAGGAAAATGATTTAGATTATTATTTTTGAAAATACCTACGACATTATTTTTAAAAATTTTTCAGGCAATTGCACTGGCAATTTATTACGCAACTCCTACAGGGTTTCCTTCAGCTATTTTTTTGGGAGGTTTACCGGCAATCTGTTTGCTAATATACCTGACAATTACTTTTGTAATTCTTTTGATAGTACCTTCGTTTATTCGGCAGGTACTTTGAAAATGTCCTTGGTCAATTCATTTGTATTAGCATTCATTAGCAATTTCTGTGGCAATTTTGAAAATTTCTCCGGTAATTCCTCAAATTCCATTGGTAATTCCTTACGGAATTCTGTCCGTAATTACTTCGGAAGTGATAGATACTCTCTTGCGAATTGAACAAAAAAAACAAGAATTCCGGAATGGCCAAATATAATTTCAAAAGAATTACCTAAGGAATTAAAAAAATATGGCGATTACCAGAAAATAATGTGAGCTGCTCAGGATCTATGCGGCCAGCTCACACCCACAGGATTTTCATGAGCCTCCTAGTAGCACAGCACACTGCGACTTTGAAGAGCTAGGAGACAATTTTGTGATCCATTCAGGGATTTTTTTTCCGAAAATTTAAGCAAAAGTTCCTCTTATGATATCTACAAGAATACATTCAGATCGAAGGATACTTTCAAAAATATTCCAGGAATGTCTGCTGGGATTCCTCCAAAAATTCTCCTTGAGGCATCAAGGGATTCCTTCATGAATTCCTCCAAAAATTTCTCCTGTGATTCCTTCAGAGCTTTTCCAAGGCTTTTCCAACAAATGCCTCTTGTGTTTCTTCTAGAAATTTTGCAAACATTGGGATTCCTGCAAGGATTACTCTAGAAATTCCTCTCGGATTACGACCAGAAATTCTTGTTGAGTTTTTTTTTGGGAACTCCTACCAGGATTTCCGCAAACATTCTTGTTGGGATTTCTGAAGCGCTTCCAGATGGTATTTCTGCAGTTATTGGTCCTAGGAGTCCTTCAGGGATTCTTGGAATATTTCAAGCAAGAATTGCTTGGGGAATCTCAGCAAGACTTCTTGGAGGATTCCCACCACGAATTCCTGGAGAAATCCCAGCAGCATGCAAGGAGCAATTCAAGGAAAAAATTTTTTTTTTCATCTGTATCAACGGGATTTTTAGCCCTTGGCTAGTTCATCTCGGGACCCACGCTTTACTTCCCTTTCGAAGGAAGAACTCACATTTTGCGAGTTTGTCGGGAGTGGGATTCGATCCCAGGTCCTCGGCGTGATAGTCACGTGCTTTAACCATCACACCAGATCCGCTCCAATTGAAAAGAATTTCTTGTAATTCCCCTACAGAAATTCTTAAGGAATCCCTGTGGAAAAAAAATCTCAGGGTGAACTTCTGGAGATATTCATAGAAAAATTATAAATAGGATTGCTGGATAAGTCTCATCAGGAATAACTGGATAAATCCCAGCAAAAAGTTCTAGAGGTAATCCCAAAGAAATTCTTGGATAAATTTCAAGAGGAATTATTGAAAGAACCTTCGGGAAATCTCTGGAAGAATCATATAAAAAATCCCTGCAGAAATCACAGAAAAAACTTCTGCAGGACCTGTAGAGTATTCTCTAGAAACTCTTGGAGATATCCACGGAGGAATGCCTCCAATTTCTCCACAGATATCTTCAAATATTTCCTTAGGAATTTCATTTGGAATACCAGCAGAAGCTAGGAATCCAGAACCTAGGATTTCTTAAAATATTTCTACTAACCTTTTTGAATCTAAATTGAATTTTGCTCATAGAGCTTCTATCTGTTATATTATGTATTTAGCCATATTCCTCACCTAACTTCTGAAACGGATTTATAAAAAAAAGTAATAATCACAGCCGGACCTATTTCCGATCTCAAATCACAGGCGAACCAACATAATATCTAAACACAATGGCCGATATCCCAAGTAACAAAATTAATTTTATAATGCTTTTGAAGTATTCTTCAACACCTGTTCTTTAAAACCATGCATAAACCAAATTGCTCTACAACACGACATCAACTCAACCATAAACCCGCCATAAGATCAAAGAGGCCCATCCTAAGATGCTCTTGGAGAGTTGTTTTTAAATTTCTCTTAAAACTTGTTGTACTTCCCAAGTTGTCCTCAAGGCGAATTGCTCTCTCCTTGTAGAATTCTTCAAGTGCACGATAAAACGATAATAAATTTGTCAGTTTTGTTGTTGATGCAGCTTTTATGTCGACAGAAAAGTTTGGTGAATTAAATTGAAATTAAAACACAATGAAAATGACACATTATTGTAATCGGGATTAATTTATCACACAAATTAGAAATATTTCCGGGATGTAGCAAGGATGCCAAATGCCAAGCAAAATTCATCGTATATATGTTGCAAGATACTTCCAAAAATTGTAACGCGCTTCCATTATAACGCACTAATAAAATATATAAAAATATTATTCCTTGTCATGCGAACATTGCTCATGAGTTTTCTCAACATGGCTTCCATTGAAATCTAGGCCGGTGGTCAGTCCATCATCGATGGTTTTAATCATCATCACCATAAGATCGTCTTAAATTTCTTTCAACTCATGCCAGAGCTAAAAGCATAACACAAGAATACTAGGATTTATAATGTTCTCAGTGCAGCCTGGTTGTTCTCCATCAAGAACGTCTTAAATTTATTTCATCTTATGCAAGGGTAAGAAGTATTATTCAAGAGTACTCAGGTTTATAACGTTCTTGATGTAGGTTTATGCAAACTCCGCCGAGAACGTCATAAATCATGTGCCCCAATTTGTAAATAAACAATAAATTATCGCACCGCGGTGGATTTTGTGAACTTCGTGCGATAAATTTAATCATCCCCGGTACCGTTGCCAACCAGGCAGACCTTTTTTCGGGAACCGCCCTTGATGTGGTGCAGCGCCTTATTCCTCCGGTCAGCATTTCCAACAGGTAAGTGATTTTGCAGGTCGATTATTTGACTCCCGATTACAAGGGAATCGACGTCCTGGATGACCAAATCAACCTCATTTCGGATGCTGCAAGGCATCGTACACAAATAACGTAACGCTATAGGGGGAGGGGGGGAGTCTAGCTCAGTGTTACGAACCATACAAAATATTTTTGGTTTTCATACAAAAAGCGTTACATGGGGGAGGGGGGGAGTCTGAAATCGCTGATTTAAGCGTTACGTAATTTGTGTACCATGCCCAACCGGAGGAACTTGGCACTGCACCGCGTCGCGGTTGGGTTTCCGGGTAAGTGTTCTTGATTGGCAGCAATAACGGAACGGTGAGAATCAAAATCTGATGCTTGAGTTTTTTCTTGTATTTTTCATGTACCAAACTGTTCTCTTGCGAGAACAGTTGCTCTTGATCAAGAACGGATGATTGAAGATAACTACAAGAACCTTATAAAACTGAAAATAAGTTCAACAGTTCTTGTTGTGTTTATGGTTTTATGAACTGAACCTCAAGTATTCTTGGAGGTGTTTTTAAAACCACATATTGATGAAGAATAGTTATGCTCAGCTGAAACTCCGATAAGATCAACTAGAATATGCAATGTTCCGATAAAACTATCATAAAAACAAATAAAACCAAATAGAATTAGGATTGTTACTTGGGATACATCTCAACTATTTTTGATAATATTCTTCTTTAAAAAAAAACAACTTAAAAACGGTTTGTTGTATTGAAATGATGTCTTCGAAGATATTTTGAAACTTTCTCTATTCGCAGCAAAAGCAAAAAAGCTCGTTTTGAAGTTCGAAGCTTACAGAACTTATTATTTTGTAATGAAAAAACGCAGTAGAATTGCAGCGAAAATACTGAAAACTTAAAAAAGACCTACTTCCAACCCTGAACTGACGAACTTTTCCGCTCATTTAACCAGCAGTGACTACACGGACAGCCGGAACCTTGTTACAGCCCGAAACTTTCAGAACAACTCAAACCAAACAAACCGAGAGAAAAAAGCGAAATTGGAAATAATTAACGGTACGTGTCCAGCGAGGTGTGAGTCGAGTGTGCCACCGAGCCAAGCCGAGCTGTGCAGAGTCGGATGTGCTGTTGTTGCTTGTTGCGCCGCCGGTAGCAAATCCAAGGTTGTCCCCGACCTATGTGAGACTGCGACGACCGATGACGATTGGGTAAGGGACGGGAGAAATCGTCAATAGGCCAATGGGGTTGTTACGCTGCTGATGAAATGGTATTGTTTTGAACTCCCCCGGTCGATGATAGACAACTCACTCACTCGGCCGGCGGCGCAATCGATACGGATGGAAAACTGCCAATCATGGCGGGGGGGGTTTGCCTGCCTGCTGGCCCTCTCAAGTTTGCACCGTGATTTGGCGTGTGAGATGATGACTGACACATTGTTTGCCACTACATACTGCATTGACAAGGGGCTTCCGTTTTGACAGAGAACGGGATTTGATTGGGTTGAGCTTTGCGTTGATGGAGTTGAGATTGTTAAAATCACTAATTAGAGCTTGATTGAGTGGGAATTCAACTCGATTGGGTAACCTTCATGGGTGATAGATTTGTAAATTTGAAACTAAGAATTTGCTTTTACTTAAAATGCTTGAAGACGGAAACACCACAGCTATAATACTGAACATAAGACGTAGGATGTTCGAATTTTTTTCATTGGGGTCTTCAAATTTCAATAGCTAATTTTATAACCAGATAAATCTACTTTGGCAATGACCGAAAATAAACTTCAATCCACCGCAATAAATAAGATCATCCACTCTGCGGTAGAGTTCCTGGAAAAGCCTTCTGCAGTTCCCGGTAATGGAAAGAATAAATGATTTGACAGACACAGTCGTTTCCATCACATTTGCTAGTCAGATTGATTCTGGGAAGACTGTATTCCTGTCCAAACCGATTTCCTGGAATCAAATACAGCAAAACCGCCCGATCCTAAACAAATGTAGGTCATCCCTCTGTGTCATTGAAGTACCAGAAACACGACAGCGTCCATTCAGAACTAGTCCTCGGTCGAAATTCAGTTCCGGGCTATAGCTACTTATTTCGAATGAATAGTCAGTCAGTAGTGTGATGTGTATGTACAGATGCCACATTGCATGTCCGTTCTGCTCATCGTTCGTGGATTTAAACGCTTGAAAGTTTAATACAAACGGAAGAGCGTGTGCATTATTGTGCGCACGAATGGTGTGGTTCTCAAACTGGTTTTCCTCAGTTTTGAAACAACTTTCAAAAATAAAATAAAGTTCTGAGAACGCGAGATTGTTACTAGGAAAAGAAGATTCTTTTCCAAGCAGAGCTTGGCATGTGATCTTATTTCTAAGAATTAGTCTTCGAATGAGTGTAATCAGTTATAACACTCATTTGAAGAGGGTATTCTGCTTAAAGGGTTCGAAAAGTCGGTACAAGATAAAAATTAATATTTATCCTTCTTCTTTTTGGTGAAACGCCCCATGTGGTACAAAGCCTGCTTCTCAACTCAATGTTCTGTGAGCAATTTCGCAGTTATTAACTGAGAGCTTCCTCTGCAAATGACTATTTTGCATGTGTTAATCATGCTCAAAGATATTCTATTTACAAGGAAATCAAGGAAATTTTTATTACCAAAATTTTTTTGAACGTACCCGGAATCGAACCCGTCACTCTCATCATGGAATAGCCATGCGCTTATCGCGTCCACTGTATGGGCCCTACTTTAAAATATCCTCTCTGACGACAAACATCTTTAAATCCCTATTCAACATTCCTACAGAACTTCAAATGAACGAATCTCAAGAAGTAATCTTCATACAACAATGAAGTTTTTATTTTGTTCTTGCTCAATTGTAATAAGCTTACAATAAAAAGATCCGTTGCGCTGATTCAGTTGATTGTGAGATCTGTGCGTTCAAAATATTGTCCTTAGCTTGTCCTTAGCAGCCCAGACAACCAGAAGTTGCATAAGGATGCACGAGTTACATCGTATAAGGTATTATTTTAAGTTACTATCGCATATACGTACGGTGGAAGGATAAATTGTCATCGCTTAGGATGTTATTTTTTTAACTTTTTGCGATGCATCTGATAAAGTCGTATAAGAATATAAATCAACTATGATAAGGTAAAACTACATCATAATAATCGATATTCTGATGTTTTATTGCTTATCGCATTGGTGTATGAATAAACTCGCATAGATGTTAAAAAAAACTCTTAAAAGTATACATACAAACTCGCATAAGAGGATATCGTTTATGTTAGCGCAATGCGATTCAAAATGTTATAACAATGAATGAGAGACCATTTAACTGAGGCTGCAAAACAGATAGAAGAAAGTGGACAGTCGGGCCATCAAGTCACTTTTTTTGCTTTCGTGGCCCTGATAATCAGCGATGGTCGGCGCTTGCCAGAAAGTGGTGATGTACTCCTTCGTTTTTTACTCGAGATGGTCTGCCAAATTCGCAGGTGGGCTGTCCAATTATCAAACATGAAGGTGGGTTAAAATGCTATGATAAATAATTTGCCTGTCTCATAAGCAGTATTTGATGCGACTTGTTAAACTAAAAGTTTATAGTTTGACACTGAGGTGACTAGAATATTTTTAGTCGATTTAGACTTAACGTTACATTGCAACGGTCACAAATCGCATAAGATATCGCATCATTTATGACTTAGTATTGGCGGGACAACAATGCAAGTACAGGTATACTTCGATACCAATTTTCTAAAAGTCTATAGAATCGAAATTTATACGAAAAACGGAAAAAAATACTTTTTTTTTGAAGAATTAAAAATTGTTATCTTTACAACTGAGTTTTCGATAAAAAGCTTTGAGTTTTTGGCACATATAAGAAATTCTTGCTAAATAATGAATAAATCACTGTCTCGCTAGCTTGTCGAACCAAAAATATGTATGGATGCTTCAAAATCCAAAATTTTGAGCAATTGACATACACAATAACGTTGTTTGCATAAATGTTCAAAAAATTCAAAAAGTTCAGAATTTTATTCTGGGATTTCTTTGAAAATGTCTCCGAGGATTTTTGCTGGAATTCCTTCACGAATCGTTTAAACAATTTTGCTTTACGAATTGCATTTAAAATTCTTCTAGGAATACTTTCGGAAAATCTTCAGAAGTGTCACACAGAATTCTTTTACGAAATCTGGCATGAATTGCTACACCAATTCCTCCCTTTTTTTCACAAATCATTTCAGCAATTGCTTCAGAAGAAATTCGCTCAGGGATTAATTCACTAATTCCTCTGGATATTTATTCAAAAATTTCTCTAGGCATTCGTTTGGAACATCTAGTGGAGCTTCCTTTAGAAAATCTACAAACATTTCTTCAGAAACTCTTCTAAAAATCTTTCTTAAAAATCCTTTGGAAATTTGTTTGTGTATTCGGTCAAAAATTCCATAACGTATTCTTTTAAACAATCTTCCATAGATTCATTCAGAAATTTTCTTCAGGGATTTGTATAAAATTCCTCCTACTCTACAAATCCCACAAAGAATTATTTCAAAACATGTTGCATGATTTGATTCTGAAATTCCTCCATTTTTTTCAAAAAAGAGTATTTATGAATTTGAGCAGAAATTACTCCAAAGATTCGTTCAGAGATTCCTTCAGAAATTTCATTAAACATTTATTCAGAAATTTCTCCACTGACTCCTTAGATAAAACTTTCAGTGATGCCTTTAGAAATTATTCCAAAGCTTTTCAGAAAATGTTTCAAACGCTCCTTCAAAAATTGGAACTGGGGTTACTTTGGAAATTCTTCCAAGGATTTCACCAGAAATTCCCATTGCGATCTTCAATTTCTCCAGAAATTCCACTAGAGATTCCTCCAGAAGTTCCACAAAGAGCTGTGCAAGAAAGTTGTGTATGAGTTTCTGCAGAAATACATCCAAGGATTTCTTTAGAAAATTTTTCAGAGATTTACCCAATTTTTTTTAGAACGTATCTAGAATATTTATTCCGAAAACTCCACCGGAAATTCTTTGAAGCATTCCTTCAAACGATCTTCTAAGGATTTTTTTAAAACTTTCTCCGGGAAATTGCTCCAGAGATTTTTTTTTTTAAATCTGAATTTCTGTCAGAAAATCTACCTGGGATTACTCAGGAAAATTCATTAGGAAGATTCATTTTGGAATGTTCGGCAGGGAGTCTTATAGAAACTGTCCTAGTAGTTTCTTCACAAATTTTTCAAGAGAATCTTTCAGAAGATCTCCCGTGACTTATATTATAAATTTGATTATAAATTTCTTCAGAAACATCTCCAGTTTTTTCTCCTAAGTTTTCTTTACAATTTTCTTCAAGAATTGCTTTGAAAAACCTTCACACATTTTTTGTTGATTCTTTCATGAAACCTTGCTGAAATCCATCTTAGGACTCATTTAACCTTCCCTTTGCATCACGTTTGGAACAGCTCGCCGGTGTAGTGTACGGTTTGGGTAAAAAATGACCCTAATGCCAACGGAGGGTTAAAAAATTTATCACGAGTTCCTGAAAACAATCTCCCAGAGATTCTTGAAAAATCTTTCATGAACTCTTCGTAGGTTTAGGTTCAAAAATCATCCAGGAAATCCTAAATAAATACAGTCAGAAATTCTTTCACAAAATCTTCTAGGGATTCATTTGGACTTTAGAATGTCCTTCAAAAATTTCTCCAAAAACCCGACTAGAAAAATCTATCAACATTGTGTTATGATGTTATAAAAATGTTCTATAACTTATTATGTTATAAACTAGGTGCAGGATGATGTAAAAATAACTAAAATTGTAACAAAAAGAACACCGGTCTAATCAAAATATTAACCTGTTTTGTTGTGATCTGATCAATATTATAACAAAATATGATATAAGTTTTAGCTTCAAGAAAACTAGCTCCTATCATATTTTGATACAATTGTACAAAATGATTTTCTGAATGTCAAGTAATTGAAACTAAATTATTACACAATGAGTTATAAAACAACATTTATAACATAATATGATATGAATTGAGATATAATATTTTTAAACCCCAAAGATATTAAAACTTGTTTATATCACAATGATTTTTCAAAGCATTCATTTAGAAAACTTTCCATGAACTTTCTCAAAAATTCTCCATGGATTCTTAAAGATAATGATTTAGGGATACATTAAGAATCAGACATTCAGAAGTACTTCAAATTTTTCTCAGAACCTTTTTCTAAAGAATATTCTCAAAAATTTCCTTTAGGAACTCTACAAGAGATTATTAGGGAAATTCCCAAGACTTCTTCACATTTCTTCAGATATTCCTTCAAGACATCTCTTTGTCAGAAATTGCTTCAAGCATTTCTTAAGAAAGTCTAAGAAAATCCTTCAAGGATTTCTTCAGAAATTTTCCTACAGATTCTTTCTGAGATTCTTATAAGGATTCTTATGGATAGGCTGGACGACATTCTTGCAGAGATTCCCGTGGAAATTTACACAGAGATATCATCAGAAATTCCGCCGAGTATTCCTCTCTTTTTTTTGAAATTTCTCCAGGATTTCCTCCAAGCGTAACTCTTGGAACTTCTCTAAAGGAATTCATGAAAAAAATGTTTAAAATTATTTTATTAGGATTTTCATCCAAAACATCTCGAGAGGTTTTGTTAGGTATTCTACCACGAGTTTCCGGGTGTTTATTCAGGTATTCCTCCTGGAATTTCTCCAGAAAATCCATCAAAGAATTCCTGTTTTCCTCAGATTTTTTTTTCAGGAATTTAATTTACAAAACGGACAACTTTACAAGGCTATAAAAAGAAGACGCGTAGTTCAAATTTAACCACCCTTGCTTCGCTGTTCAGTACATCATCTTTCATTATAGTAATGATTTTTTGAATTGAATAAAAATAGTTTTATTTTATAGAAAATTGGCCAGGTGTTAAATAAGGTCGATTTTACGATTGCTGAAAATTGAAAATACATATAAAATTACTGTTCACATATGGTATATCGTTTTTAATATCACTAAAGCATGTGCCATTCGGCAGCAGCATGAGTAATAAACATTCTGGCGAAGTTTAAACTCAATTGGAAAATTAGTTGTTGAAATATTAAAGTCTCAAGTGAGATTCGATTTTTTGATTAAAATTCAATTGTATAGCAATAAGGGCATGAAAATATTCAATAAACAATTTTTTGATGCATCCAGTATAAAGTAGGAATAATGTGGTTTCAAATACAAAAAACTGCTTCTTAATAGCATTGCTGGTTTGGTTACTGTGTGCTATTACAGGCACAACAATCAAAACAATTTCGTTCTTTGAAGGTTCTTCCAAATAACAATGCAACCTAATGCAAATTTTACATAACAATGATGTTGAAAATAAAAAAAATTACACCCGATTGTTATTAATTAAGGTGTACAATAACATAGGATCAACTTTGTTAAAAATAAATAATAACAAGATTCGCTAGAGTCGAAAATCTGCATCAATGGAGCAAAAATTATGCAATTTTTTACTATGACCATCTTTATGGATTTAATTTTTGATGAAGAATGCAATTAAAGTATTTTTTTTTCTTCTACATCATTCAGAAAGCAATATTCTACTACTCTGGACAAATTTTCAGCCGAATCCGTTGTGCTATTGCATCACAGGACTGAAATAAATATTTTTTTAATAATTTCTTTGTAAACAAGGTAACTTACTATATCAAGCTGGAGGCTGCTTGGTGCATTATTACTAACCAATTATTGTGCTTTACCTTTAGTAGAATAGTATAAGATTCCAATATATTAAAAACTTTATGAAAATATGCATGTTTAGTATGTGGAAAATTATGTCGAATTCTGAGAAATGGGTTTTTATTTATGTTTTACGAAATCGGCTTCAGTTACACAATTAAGAACATTTTGCTTAACGTTATATTTTTTCTACATTTGAGAAAAGCTATAGAAAGTTATCCAAAAAACTGATTATGATTTTATTAAAAAATAAAAAAGATACCGTACAAGCAAGTTGTCCGTTTTATAAATTGAACAGTCCTTAGAGTTTTTTTAATTAGGGAATCGCGCCACTTGGGCGGTGGCTTCTATATTCGTCTGTTTTCCGCTATAACTTAAATTTGAACCAATTGACACAATTTTTGGAATGCGGTGAGATAGGTATAGTATCTACCCGTGTACAACATTTCAAGTCAATTGGTTCAAAATTGACTGAGTTATAGTGGGAAACAGACGAATATAGAAGCCACCGCCCAAGTGGCGCGATACCCTAATTGGAAAATTTCTTCAGCGCTACTTTCAGAAGTCTCTGTAGAGACTTCTTCAATATTTCTTGAATTGCTTCAGAAATTTCAGCAGATACTTTCAGAAGTTGTTCCAGCAGTTCCTTCAGCAATTTCTCAAGCGGTTCTTTCTGAGATTCCTCCAGCAATTCATCCATGGGAAGGGGCGCTGAAATCGAGCACTTGATTAAATAGCTCTGATTTTACCATGACAGTACTGGACATAATTTATCACACATCTTGTCAGTACTCTACCGAAACATTACAATGACATTGATGTGGAATTTACTACAAATGTTGGAATTCAATCAGCAGATTACAGTTTACAAAATAAAACGAAAGTCGTGAACTTCTGTCAACGACCAAAAATTTTGAAGCACAATTTACGCGCTGATTTCGAAAGCGTGCATTAAAATTTTTTTAAGAAGAACAGTTTTTGAGTTTTAGCTTAACACTGAGTTTTACAACTTTTTAAAATATGGAATTAACTAAAATTAAAATATCTTGTGTTTGTTCAACCAATTTTAAATCTTTTTCCACAAATATAAAACTGAATATAATATCATTCGATCATCTGAATGCAGGTTTTGCATCAGATTGATGAAATTCAAGATATTGAATGAGATGTGTGAAGTGAGCGAAATTGCTTAAAAATAAAACAAAAATCGTTTTCAAATCATCAACCTTGTATGAAATGTCGAACAAATTTCTGCTCTACTGTAAAATGACTCTCAGCCATTTTGAAAAATTGCGCCAGTGCAAAACACAGTGGGACGGATTCCGATATTATATATTTTAAACTAGTTTTCCTATAGTTAAAACACTCCTAGAAAACTAAACATAAATGACGGTTAACTGTTCAAACAAACACGATAACGAAAAAATAACTAGACTTTCGAATCCTTGAAAAAGGTCCAATAAGGACCGAAACGTCGGATCAAGAAAGCATATAGTTGTTTTGATTCTCCCAGAAGACTGAAAAGCCAGCAACATAACTGAAGACATCCAACATACAGTCGATGACCTAAGAAGCATTTTTCAAAGATAATTGACAAAAACAAATTAAAACACACTTCTTTCTTTTGAGCTATTTGCTCTAGAAAACTTAGTTATTTAACTAAACCAATCGATTCAAAGATGCCATATGATAGAATATTCAATAATCTTTCGAACAAGGGTCAAGAATCTGCGATAAGTTTGACCATTTTCATGTTATAGACAGTTAAGGCAATAATAGTCAAAAACATGGAACGTTCAATGACTACGCAATAGGGCAGTTCAGACTTTAAACATGTCAAAAATTCAAAGCTCCCATATGTTCATTGCAATCCTTGGTGCAATACTAGAGCCCTGTCAAATTTTCAGCCATTTCGGTGGTGATTTAATGGTGGCCCAAAAGCAAAACAGGTTTATATGGGAATTACTATGGAGAATTAAAAAAAAAAAAAGTTCTCCGCGCTGTAGATCATAAATACATGGATGAAGTCATAGGGTCAAAGTCAAATTTAATTCTTCAGACCTCAATGATGAATGTTGCCGAAGACCGCAACTCATTTCGACTCACGAGACAGAAGTTATTAATCAATAATCATCCATGCATGCTTGAACAGAAGACCGCAGC